>NC_081142.1:28160650-28370650 GCF_958295425.1 Solea solea | reverse complement strand
ACCAGAGACAACCAGAGCAGAGACAACCAGAGATGGCCAGAGACAACCAGAGCAGAGACAACCAGAGACGGCCAGAGACAACCAGAGAAGAGACAACCAGAGACGGCCAGAGACAACAAGAGCAGAGACAACCAGAGACAACCAGAGATGGCCAGAGACAACCAGAGCAGAGACAACCAGAGACGGCCAGAGACAACCAGAGCAGAGACAACCAGAGAAGAGACAACCAGAGACGGCCAGAGACAACAAGAGCAGAGACAACCAGAACAGAGACAACCAGAGATGGCCAGAGACAACCAGAGCAGAGACAACCAGAGACAACCAGAGATGGCCAGAGACAACCAGAGACGGCCAGAGACAACCAGAGCAGAGACAACCAGAGAAGAGACAACCAGAGACGGCCAGAGACAACAAGAGCAGAGACAACCAGAGCAGAGACAACCAGAGACGGCCAGAGCAGAGACAATGAGAGACAACCAGAGCAGAGACAATGAGAGACAACCACAGCAGAGACAATGAGAGACAACCAGAGACAACCAGAGCAGAGACAATGAGAGACAACCAGAGACGGCCAGAGCAGAGACAACCAGAGACAACCAGAGACGGCCAGAGCAGAGACAACAGGGACAATCAGAGACGGCCAGAGCAGAGACAATCAGAGACGGCCAGAGCAGAGACAATGAGAGATAACCAGAGCAGAGACAACCAGAGACAATCAGAGACAGAGACAATGACTGTGATGGAAACAGATTCAGTCAGCATCTGAGGTCAGCATCATGGTCCAGATTGACCTCTCCGTGTCTGTGGGACAGTCATTAAGAGGGAGCGGCACCAGACCGAGCCAAACTGAGCCAAACTGTCCCACAAACATGTCTGTGATGACATTCAGTTTGTGCTTCAACACAAACCATCTGGACACACACACACACACACACACACACACACACATGCTGAAGTCAAAATGTTTTCCTCAAACATTATTTCAACTATGTTTTTAAAACTCTGCAGTGATCAGGAATCCTGAGCAGTGACACATGTTCAGACATGAAAAATGAACTTAGAATAAAAATAAATGGTCACTAGTTGATCGTCGCAGAGTCATGAAAGAAAGAAAGAAAACACAGTATGAGAAGAAAGTTATAATTTAACACTGTAGCTGTTTGTTTGGTTATTAAACTCAATGTCTGTCTGTCTGTCTGTCTGTCTGTGTGTCACTTGCATATATCTCTCAAACCGAAGGTCGATTGATTTCAAACTTGACAGGTGTCTTGCGACGGGCACGACTGAGTGCAGAGCCAAGTTTGACGTTCTTTGGATAAGTAATGCAAAAGATAAGGTTAAATGTGTCGGTAAAAGGGGCGACGGTAGCTCAGTGGTAGGGGGTGGAGTGGCTCAGTGGTTAAGACCGGTACCCTGTGTGCGAAAAACATCATGGTCGCAATGGTCGCGACTCCACCCCTGGCTAATTGTACTCAATTCCATTGCTTTGGATAAAAGCGTCTGCTAAATGACATGTAATGTAATGTAATGTAAAGTACAGTGAGACGTCTTTCAACTCGAAGGTCGATTCCCAGCTCCGCTAGTCTACGTGCCGATGTGTCCTCGGGCAAGACACTTAACCCCACGTTGCTCCTGACGGCTGTTGGCAGGGTGTGAGTGGGTATGAAAAGATGATAGAAAAAGCACTGCACATAGATGCTGTATGAAAGTGTGAGTGAAGGGGTGAATGGCAAAACTGTAGTGTACAGCAGCTTTGAGTGGACCTCAAGATTAGAAAAGCTCTATGAAAAAACAAACCATTTTCCATCTTAAAAGAAGCACACATTGGCTCTCACCGCTCTACTGTAGCCACTCCCCCTCTCACTCACACAGCACTGTGAGTGAGACAAGGCGCTGTGAAACTGAGGCAGACGACAAACACAGTTTCCCCAACCACAGACTGTTCCCCCCACTCCCCTCTGGGAGGCGTTACAGGTCTCTGCACCAATGTACCTTGACCTTGCAGTCAAGTGTATGAATTGTTGTTGTGTGTCGTGGTAAAGTGTATGAATTGTTGTTGTGTGTCGTGGTAAAGTGTATGAATTGTTGTTGTGTCGTGGTAAAGTGTATGAATTGTTGTTGTGTCGTGGTAAAGTGTATGAATTGTTGTCGTGTCGTGGTAAAGTGTATGAATTGTTGTTGTGTGTCGTGGTAAAGTGTATGAATTGTTGTTGTGTGTCATGGTAAAGTGTATGAATTGTTGTTGTGTCGTGGTAAAGTGTATGAATTGTTGTTGTGTGTCGTGGTAAAGTGTATGAATTGTTGTTGTGTCGTGGTAAAGTGTATGAATTGTTGTTGTGTCGTGGTAAAGTGTATGAATTGTTGTTGTGTGTCATGGTAAAGTGTATGAATTGTTGTTGTGTCGTGGTAAAGTGTATGAATTGTTGTCGTGTCGTGGTAAAGTGTATGGATTGTTGTTGTGTCGTGGTAAAGTGTATGAATTGTTGTTGTGTGTCATGGTAAAGTGTATGAATTGTTGTTGTGTCGTGGTAAAGTGTATGAATTGTTGTTGTGTGCCGTGGTAAAGTGTATGAATTGTTGTTGTGTGTCATGGTAAAGTGTATGAATTGTTGTTGTGTCGTGGTAAAGTGTATGAATTGTTGTTGTGTGTCGTGGTAAAGTGTATGAATTGTTGTTGTGTCGTGGTAAAGTGTATGAATTGTTGTTGTGTCGTGGTAAAGTGTATGAATTGTTGTCGTGTCGTGGTAAAGTGTATGAATTGTTGTTGTGTGTCGTGGTAAAGTGTATGAATTGTTGTTGTGTGTCATGGTAAAGTGTATGAATTGTTGTTGTGTCGTGGTAAAGTGTATGAATTGTTGTCGTGTCGTGGTAAAGTGTATGAATTGTTGTCGTGTCGTGGTAAAGTGTATGAATTGTTGTGTGTCGTGGTAAAGTGTATGAATTGTTGTTGTGTCGTGGTAAAGTGTATGAATTGTTGTGTGTCGTGGTAAAGTGTATGAATTGTTGTTGTGTCGTGGTAAAGTGTATGAATTGTTGTCGTGTCGTGGTAAAGTGTATGAATTGTTGTTGTGTCGTGGTAAAGTGTATGATTTGTTGTTGTGTCGTGGTAAAGTGTATGAATTGTTGTTGTGTGTCGTGGTAAAGTGTATGAATTGTTGTTGTGTGCCGTGGTAAAGTGTATGAATTGTTGTTGTGTGTCATGGTAAAGTGTATGAATTGTTGTTGTGTCGTGGTAAAGTGTATGAATTGTTGTTGTGTGTCGTGGTAAAGTGTATGAATTGTTGTTGTGTCGTGGTAAAGTGTATGAATTGTTGTTGTGTCGTGGTAAAGTGTATGAATTGTTGTCGTGTCGTGGTAAAGTGTATGAATTGTTGTTGTGTGTCGTGGTAAAGTGTATGAATTGTTGTTGTGTGTCATGGTAAAGTGTATGAATTGTTGTTGTGTCGTGGTAAAGTGTATGAATTGTTGTCGTGTCGTGGTAAAGTGTATGAATTGTTGTCGTGTCGTGGTAAAGTGTATGAATTGTTGTGTGTCGTGGTAAAGTGTATGAATTGTTGTTGTGTCGTGGTAAAGTGTATGAATTGTTGTGTGTCGTGGTAAAGTGTATGAATTGTTGTTGTGTCGTGGTAAAGTGTATGAATTGTTGTCGTGTCGTGGTAAAGTGTATGAATTGTTGTTGTGTCGTGGTAAAGTGTATGAATTGTTGTTGTGTCGTGGTAAAGTGTATGAATTGTTGTTGTGTGTCGTGGTAAAGTGTATGAATTGTTGTTGTGTGTCGTGGTAAAGTGTATGAATTGTTGTTGTGTCGTGGTAAAGTGTATGAATTGTTGTTGTGTCGTGGTAAAGTGTATGAATTGTTGTTGTGTCGTGTCGTGGTAAAGTGTATGAATTGTTGTTGTGTCGTGGTAAAGTGTATGAATTGTTGTTGTGTCGTGGTAAAGTGTATGAATTGTTGTCGTGTCGTGGTAAAGTGTATGAATTGTTGTCGTGTCGTGGTAAAGTGTATGAATTGTTGTGTGTCGTGGTAAAGTGTATGAATTGTTGTTGTGTCGTGGTAAAGTGTATGAATTGTTGTGTGTCGTGGTAAAGTGTATGAATTGTTGTTGTGTCGTGGTAAAGTGTATGAATTGTTGTCGTGTCGTGGTAAAGTGTATGAATTGTTGTTGTGTCGTGGTAAAGTGTATGAATTGTTGTTGTGTCGTGGTAAAGTGTATGAATTGTTGTCGTGTCGTGGTAAAGTGTATGAATTGTTGTTGTGTCGTGGTAAAGTGTATGAATTGTTGTTGTGTCGTGGTAAAGTGTATGAATTGTTGTTGTGTGTCGTGGTAAAGTGTATGAATTGTTGTTGTGTGTCGTGGTAAAGTGTATGAATTGTTGTTGTGTCGTGGTAAAGTGTATGAATTGTTGTTGTGTCGTGGTAAAGTGTATGAATTGTTGTTGTGTCGTGTCGTGGTAAAGTGTATGAATTGTTGTTGTGTCGTGGTAAAGTGTATGAATTGTTGTTGTGTCATGGTAAAGTGTATGAATTGTTGTCGTGTCGTGGTAAAGTGTATGAATTGTTGTGTGTCGTGGTAAAGTGTATGAATTGTTGTTGTGTCGTGGTAAAGTGTATGAATTGTTGTTGTGTCGTGGTAAAGTGTATGAATTGTTGTGTGTCGTGGTAAAGTGTATGAATTGTTGTTGTGTCGTGGTAAAGTGTATGAATTGTTGTCGTGTCGTGGTAAAGTGTATGAATTGTTGTTGTGTCGTGGTAAAGTGTATGAATTGTTGTTGTGTCGTGGTAAAGTGTATGAATTGTTGTTGTGTGTCGTGGTAAAGTGTATGAATTGTTGTCGTGTCGTGGTAAAGTGTATGAATTGTTGTTGTGTCGTGGTAAAGTGTATGAATTGTTGTTGTGTCGTGGTAAAGTGTATGAATTGTTGTTGTGTGTCGTGGTAAAGTGTATGAATTGTTGTTGTGTGTCGTGGTAAAGTGTATGAATTGTTGTTGTGTCGTGGTAAAGTGTATGAATTGTTGTTGTGTCGTGGTAAAGTGTATGAATTGTTGTTGTGTCGTGTCGTGGTAAAGTGTATGAATTGTTGTTGTGTCGTGGTAAAGTGTATGAATTGTTGTTGTGTCATGGTAAAGTGTATGAATTGTTGTCGTGTCGTGGTAAAGTGTATGAATTGTTGTGTGTCGTGGTAAAGTGTATGAATTGTTGTGTGTCGTGGTAAAGTGTATGAATTGTTGTTGTGTCGTGGTAAAGTGTATGAATTGTTGTGTGTCGTGGTAAAGTGTATGAATTGTTGTTGTGTCGTGGTAAAGTGTATGAATTGTTGTCGTGTCGTGGTAAAGTGTATGAATTGTTGTTGTGTCGTGGTAAAGTGTATGATTTGTTGTTGTGTCGTGGTAAAGTGTATGAATTGTTGTTGTGTGTCGTGGTAAAGTGTATGAATTGTTGTTGTGTGTCGTGGTAAAGTGTATGAATTGTTGTTGTGTCGTGGTAAAGTGTATGAATTGTTGTTGTGTCGTGGTAAAGTGTATGAATTGTTGTTGTGTCGTGTCGTGGTAAAGTGTATGAATTGTTGTTGTGTCGTGGTAAAGTGTATGAATTGTTGTTGTGTCATGGTAAAGTGTATGAATTGTTGTCGTGTCGTGGTAAAGTGTATGAATTGTTGTTGTGTGTCGTGGTAAAGTGTATGAATTGTTGTCGTGTCGTGGTAAAGTGTATGAATTGTTGTTGTGTGTCGTGGTAAAGTGTATGAATTGATGTTGTGTGTCGTGGTAAAGTGTATGAATTGTTGTTGTGTGTCGTGGTAAAGTGTATGAATTGTTGTGTCGTGGTAAAGTGTATGAATTGTTGTTGTGTCGTGGTAAAGTGTATGAATTGTTGTTGTGTCGTGGTAAAGTGTATGAATTGTTGTCGTGTCGTGGTAAAGTGTATGAATTGTTGTCGTGTCGTGGTAAAGTGTATGAATTGTTGTGTGTCGTGGTAAAGTGTATGAATTGTTGTTGTGTCGTGGTAAAGTGTATGAATTGTTGTGTGTCGTGGTAAAGTGTATGAATTGTTGTTGTGTCGTGGTAAAGTGTATGAATTGTTGTCGTGTCGTGGTAAAGTGTATGAATTGTTGTTGTGTCGTGGTAAAGTGTATGAATTGTTGTTGTGTCGTGGTAAAGTGTATGAATTGTTGTCGTGTCGTGGTAAAGTGTATGAATTGTTGTTGTGTCGTGGTAAAGTGTATGAATTGTTGTTGTGTCGTGGTAAAGTGTATGAATTGTTGTTGTGTGTCGTGGTAAAGTGTATGAATTGTTGTTGTGTGTCGTGGTAAAGTGTATGAATTGTTGTTGTGTCGTGGTAAAGTGTATGAATTGTTGTTGTGTCGTGGTAAAGTGTATGAATTGTTGTTGTGTCGTGTCGTGGTAAAGTGTATGAATTGTTGTTGTGTCGTGGTAAAGTGTATGAATTGTTGTTGTGTCATGGTAAAGTGTATGAATTGTTGTCGTGTCGTGGTAAAGTGTATGAATTGTTGTGTGTCGTGGTAAAGTGTATGAATTGTTGTTGTGTCGTGGTAAAGTGTATGAATTGTTGTTGTGTCGTGGTAAAGTGTATGAATTGTTGTGTGTCGTGGTAAAGTGTATGAATTGTTGTTGTGTCGTGGTAAAGTGTATGAATTGTTGTCGTGTCGTGGTAAAGTGTATGAATTGTTGTTGTGTCGTGGTAAAGTGTATGAATTGTTGTTGTGTCGTGGTAAAGTGTATGAATTGTTGTTGTGTGTCGTGGTAAAGTGTATGAATTGTTGTCGTGTCGTGGTAAAGTGTATGAATTGTTGTTGTGTCGTGGTAAAGTGTATGAATTGTTGTTGTGTCGTGGTAAAGTGTATGAATTGTTGTTGTGTGTCGTGGTAAAGTGTATGAATTGTTGTTGTGTGTCGTGGTAAAGTGTATGAATTGTTGTTGTGTCGTGGTAAAGTGTATGAATTGTTGTTGTGTCGTGGTAAAGTGTATGAATTGTTGTTGTGTCGTGTCGTGGTAAAGTGTATGAATTGTTGTTGTGTCGTGGTAAAGTGTATGAATTGTTGTTGTGTCATGGTAAAGTGTATGAATTGTTGTCGTGTCGTGGTAAAGTGTATGAATTGTTGTGTGTCGTGGTAAAGTGTATGAATTGTTGTGTGTCGTGGTAAAGTGTATGAATTGTTGTTGTGTCGTGGTAAAGTGTATGAATTGTTGTGTGTCGTGGTAAAGTGTATGAATTGTTGTTGTGTCGTGGTAAAGTGTATGAATTGTTGTCGTGTCGTGGTAAAGTGTATGAATTGTTGTTGTGTCGTGGTAAAGTGTATGATTTGTTGTTGTGTCGTGGTAAAGTGTATGAATTGTTGTTGTGTGTCGTGGTAAAGTGTATGAATTGTTGTTGTGTGTCGTGGTAAAGTGTATGAATTGTTGTTGTGTCGTGGTAAAGTGTATGAATTGTTGTTGTGTCGTGGTAAAGTGTATGAATTGTTGTTGTGTCGTGTCGTGGTAAAGTGTATGAATTGTTGTTGTGTCGTGGTAAAGTGTATGAATTGTTGTTGTGTCATGGTAAAGTGTATGAATTGTTGTCGTGTCGTGGTAAAGTGTATGAATTGTTGTTGTGTGTCGTGGTAAAGTGTATGAATTGTTGTCGTGTCGTGGTAAAGTGTATGAATTGTTGTTGTGTGTCGTGGTAAAGTGTATGAATTGATGTTGTGTGTCGTGGTAAAGTGTATGAATTGTTGTTGTGTGTCGTGGTAAAGTGTATGAATTGTTGTGTCGTGGTAAAGTGTATGAATTGTTGTCGTGTCGTGGTGTTAAATGAGCGGCTGCAGCCTCAGTGACGATGACACACTCTGCAGAGAATGTGGTGACAGTGTAACATTGTCACATGCAGACAAACAGAAGCAGAACAAAACAGTGTTTACAGACAATATAAAACGTCATGATTAACTCGACCAAACCAAATGTGACATTTCACAGTATTAATTCATTCAACATGTGGACAAATCCAGATGTTGGTTCCAGGTCGTAAACGACACCTGTCAAGAATCCTGATTCTTCTTCAACCAAACAAGAAAAGCACCTTGGTCACTTGTTTGGCGTAAAAACAAACATGAAAGACTGATGTGAGTGGAAACACCCACAGATCAATGTCAAAGTCAAGTGGAGTGACATAAGAAAACAGAGCAGCACTAAAGCAAACACTGACAGACAGACAGACAGTCAGACAGACAGGCGTCATTAAAAAGCACTTTATAAAAGCGACAACATGACTACAGGAAAACAAACTACACACTGTGAACTGCTTCACACACAGCTGACGTTAAACACTGTCCATTGGGGTGAATTCAGGCTTTAAAGAGACATTTCAGGTCCAGACCTGAGCCACTTCACAAACGTGTCATTGAGTAATTGCTGTGTCAGTGTAAGTCTACGATATCTTCAGAACACGTCTTTATCTCACTCTCCCACACCAAAGTCCAGAGAGGAAATCATACTATGGTTACTATTTTGCACGTTTTATTTCAGTTAATATTTCTATTCATGTGAATGATGAAATGAAACGACATGTATCGCTAACACAGGGAGATGAATTCACCTGAAATGATGCAGAAGAATCATTTGACCCAGGAGTGACTGCTGACTTAGCACATTCTCAGTGGTCAGACAGCAGTTCAGAGCCAGGTTTATAAGGTTTGTGTTGACCAGTAGGAGTGAGGTTCTACATGTCTGAACCTCATACGACCACAAGACCTGAAGAAAAGCTGCTGTGTCTGTGTTTGTGAATGAGGAGCTGTTTCTCTTTCCTTCACTCTCAGCTCCTCTGTGTTTGGGTGGTAACATGAACAGGACCACCAGCGCAGCAGAAGAGGTGCTAAGTGGAAAAGTTCACATTTTCACCCAGATGGTTTTTTTCTCAACAGACCACAGGACGAGACGAGGCCACAAGATCACACCGACACGACAAGTCAACCTCATAATGTCTACAAAACTAGATTCTCAAATGATATTTGAGGGAAAACCACAATAGAATGCATGTGCCTACGTTTTCCAATGCTAGTAAAGTTTCAAAATAACAGGAAAGTGAAGTTTGTAAAACACTCACTGATTTTCTCTGTGGACTTTGGTGTGGGAGAGTGAGTGATTTACAAACTTCACTTTCCTGTTTAACAGTGAGATAAAGACGTGAACGTGTTCTGAAGATGTCGTAGACTCACACTGACATAGATTTTATTACTCAAGTCTTTTGTTAAGGGACTAAAATCTTGTTGTTTTTTTCTTGGACAGCCATGATGCTGATCTGGTATCAATGAACGTGCATGTGTTCTCACAGTGGAAACTCTGATCCAGTAACACAACCACAACACATAAATGAACACAAAAACCTGGCTCAGTTTCAGGAAATCATTTGTGGCCTGAAGCACCTGCAGAAGCTGCAGCCAAGTCATCAAAACACCACAACTCTTAAACCTGGAGCTCTCTCCACAGACAACATGTGTGTGTGTGTGTGCTGACATCCATGCCCTTTCCTGCTCCTCCTCCAAAAGAAGAGGAGGTGGAGCCACGAGTCCAGCTGAACAAACAGCTGCTGCAGGACTGAGGGTGTGTCTCCGTGTGTGTGTGTGTGTGTGTGCGGATGTCTGCATACCAGCAACTGCTGACAACACAAAATATGGTCCACACACACACACACACGTTTGAATAGCATTCATAGTGAGGACACTCATTGGCATAATACATTCTCTAGTCTCTTACCCTAACCTTAACCATCTCAACTGTCTAAGCTTAACCTTTAACCTAAACTCAATTCTATCCCTAAGACCAGGTCTTAACCCTGAAAAAGCCATTTTTAGGAGTGTCCTCACAAGGTATATAAGTGTTTTGGTCCCCACAAAGATACCCATACAAGAACACACACACACATAAATAATGAACACAGATGTATTGATTGAGCGGACGTGTTCCGTCGGCTCGGTGAAGTGTCAGAGCCAAACTGAACGCTTCCCACAGACAGCGGCGTGTCCTGGTCACATGACCGCAGGCGTCCTGTCACCTGCAGTCACCTGACACTGACACTGAGCTGCTGCTGCTTTTATGCTTCACATGCAGCAGGTGTCGAGTTTCCTGAGAGTGAAGGTTCCCATAGACTCAACTTTCATCTGTGATCCCAGAGTTTTGTGTCTGACAAACGCAGCTTCACTGGCTTCCTGTTTAAAAGTGACGTTTATCTAATCATAAACGAGTGAACTTGTTTATGACTAGAGCTGCAACGACTAATCCATTATTAATCCATTACTAAATTAACTATTATAACTACTTTGACAAGTGGTTAATGAGTTTGATAATTAATAACATTTTATCTGAATATTTTCTGATTCTTTGCTCCATATAATTAAGAAATCATTAAAATCATTGAAACTGAAGTTAGTAAACCACTCACTCTCACACACCAAAGTCCATAGAGAAAATAAGTGATTTTAGCTGGCGGGGACACAGGGGTTGCTGGTCCTCTGCTGCCTCGTGTGGTCACTTTGTGTCACTGAGCTCAATCTGAATGAAGGTTTTTAAAAGCCAAAGTGACAAAATAAGATCTGAACTTAGTGATGGAGGCAGCAGTGGATCAACAGCTCCTGTGTGTGTGATGTTAAAATCACTGATTTTCTCATGGACTTTGGTGTGAGAGAGTGAGTGCTTTACAAACTTACACCACAGTTATTAGTTGGCTCCACATACGTTTCTTTCCTCGTTAAAAACATCAGGACGTCTCCACCTGGTGATGAGACTCAAGGGTCAACCGTTTCTATAGCGACCATGAGGACCACAGATTTAAAAGTAAACAAATTAAAGGCGGTAAACAAAAAGACACGACCCAGGACAAAGACCAGTTTAACAGTCATCACCATGGCGATGAATGTTGTTACATGAGACACATTTCATTAGACACACACATTTTAAATGGACCAGCCAAGAAAAGTGTGTGTTTTTTAGTGTTGGTGGTTGAACATAAACAGCAGCTGTGTGTGTGTGTGTGTGTGTGTGTGCACATCAAAGATGAGCCTCAGTGTTTATGTTTCATTTTGTCTTTATCAGCTGATCAGTCGCTCTCTCTCTCTCTCTGATCCTAGGATTTCTTTTTTATTATTCCTTTTTTTTTTTTTACCTTATATAGCTAAAGATGTGACGCTCACAGTTCTACACTCTGTTTCTTCCCGTAAAACACAGGATTCAGGACAAAGTTGAAACAGGAGGTCGGTAAGATGAAAGAGAGAGAGAGAGAGAGAGAGAGACAGAGAGAGAGAGAGAGAGAGAGACAGAGAGAGAGAGAGAGAGGAATTTCTTTCATTATTATTCACTGACCTCTGCAGCTCTTCTCTGTAAAACCTCAGTGCTCTGAAAACAAACGGAGCTTTTCTATCACACACTTTAGGGCTGGGCGATATACCAGTAGTAAGAGTTATACCGGTATATGTAGTTGAGACAATATCACCATACCGGTATATTATATATTATTTTTATGTTGGCGACCGCTTCTCTCTGAGCCTACAAGCCTTGTTCAGCTGCTCAGCCACGCCCCTTACATGTACGCACTACGTAGTGTTGTCCCGCCCACGCTACGCATCACAACAGACATGTGAACGAAAACGACATGGAACAGGTGGAGAGTGAGCGGTTGGTGGCTAAGAAAAAGAATAATGTTGCTGTTATTTTCCTAAATAAAATGTGTACTTTTACTCTGATACATTTTTCTTAACCATCCTCGTTACTACAAAATAAAAGTTGAGCTGGTGACGTAAGGCCTGTTTGTTGTCGCTAGTTTTTAGTGGCACCAGCTGTTAGCCACTCAGATTTCAGCTCCAAGTGGACTTAAAACACACCAGCAGCTCGTTGTTTACCGTCTCCAGGTTTCTGGTCTCCTGTCTCCGGGTTTCTCATGTGCACTCTGGACGCCGGGTTTCAGCTATCAGCTGAGCGGCCAACCGGTGAGCTAGCGAGCTAACCCTTTTAGTTCAAAATATCGTTATAATATCACATGTCGCCAAAAATATCACGATATCAGTTTTGGTCCATATCACGCAGCACTAACACACTTCAAACTCAACTCGACGCAGTTTTTGTTCCTGCTGTTATTTTAGTTCCTGGTCTGACGAGGTTCAAATGTGATGTCATCAGACTGCCGGCCTCTGGCCTCTGATTGGTCAGAGAGTGTCGTCACTGAAGAGTCATGAGCGCATGAATCAAAGAGACGGCAGACTTCACCCCAGTCACGCAACAAGCCTCTGTCGGCCTCTGCTGCTCATATTGGCAAGTGCGAGTGTGGAAGCACAAACAGACACACACACACACACACACAGAGCCACTAAAGACAATACTTCACTCTCACTCCGTGGAAGTAACAAAAAGCGTGAATTCATCTTTTTAATGATTCACTTTCACCCAAAACAACTGCTTTACAAGTCACTAGTTTGTGTGATTTTGTCCTGGATGTGACTTCCCTGCTGTGACACAGACCATTTTTTCACCTTTTTGGATGAAATCAACAGTATTCTGTTCCTCTGGTCCCCGTCAAGGGCCGCGGGCTGTTGGATTATGAAAAAAAAAGGAAAAGAAAAGAACTTAGATGCTCACTGGTAAGTGCCGCTATTTGAGCTATTTTGTAGAACAGGCCGGTGGGCGACTCATATGGTCCTTAGGGGCGACCTGGTGCCCGCGGGCACTGCGTTGGTGACCCCTGACCTGAAGTTTGTAAACCTCCCACTCTCCCACACCAAAGTCCAGGACCAGCCTGAGAAACTTTGACTCACTGTGAGACGCAAGAAAAAACCTGATTTTAGCAACTTAACGAAAGACCCAGATGATTAAATCTATGTCAGTGTAACTCTATGATGTCTACGTCACATGATCACTTCTTTATCTCACTGTCAGACAGACTTTTCCAACAGGAAACTAAGGTTTGTAAACCACTCACTCTCCCACACCAAAGTCCATAGAGAAAATCAGTGATTTTAGCTGCGGGACACAGGAGCTGCTGGTCCTCTGCTGCCTCGTGTGGTCACTTTGTGTCACTGCAGTAAGACTGAATGTGGAATTTCCAAAGGCCGAACTCATAAAATCAGACATTAGAACTTAGTGATGGAGGCAGCAGTGGATTAACAACTCCTGTGTGTGTGATGTTAAAATCACTGATTTTCTCTGCGGACGTTGGTGTGGGAGAGTGAGTGAGTGTGTGTGTGTGTGTGTGTGTGTGTGTGTGTGTGTGTGGGAGTGAGTGGTTTACAAACTTCACTTTCCTGTTGGAAAAGTCTGTCTCACTCTCCGTCTCAAACATATTTTCAGGACATCGAGCTTTACACTGAAACACTAATATCCTTTGATCTTGAACACACAGTATATTAAGTGAATGTGTTAATGTGAACGTCTGAACTTCACATGTTTCCTTCAGGCTAAAGTACACACACATTAATGCTTCTACTTTCCCTCTCAGCAGCTCTGCCACAGCACATGCAGTCATCACACACTCGTGTTATGTAACGCCAGCGCTGCAGTGAAGACACGTCACATGACATCAGGCATCCTCACATCACTGACATCACTTCCTCTGATCGCAGTGTCACAGAGCCACTTCTTTATTATTGCATTTCAACTCTGTTTAGCTCGACTTCGCGGTGTTCATTGTTGTGTAATAAAATAAAACAATACAGAATACAACAGTGTCATATATCTGTTGCATCACTGGAAGAAAACATTCAAATAAAAACAATCGTCTCGGTTTATATTACACTTCCTCCAGGAATAATGTTTAAAGCTTATTCATGTGTGTGTGTGTGTGAAAACAACAACAATGATGATGAATTATAGATCATAAACAGGGAGATGTGTTTGATTTAACAACTGTGACAATGTTACTAAAAAGTAAACATTAATGTTTGGTCTGAATGAAGTGAATACTTTTAAATAAGAGCAAACTGTAAAATATATTATTATTACTTTTAGTATTATAACAATAATAGTAATAATATAATGTTATTATTAATAATAACAAAATATTACTTTTATTTTGATTTAAGTGTCAATTTTCTGATTATTTTCTTAAGATTTTTACCACAAATCAAGAACAAAGACATGACTCCACCTACACACACACACACACACACAGTGATTTATTTATTTATGTCACCGTGTGTGTGTGTGTGTGTGTGTGTGTGTGTGTGTGAGCAGGTCGTTTACAAACACAGCATCATCTAACACAGTGAGCTGTGATTGGTCAGAAGTGCATGGTCTGTTAGCCAATCACGTCGCTCTGCATTGTTACTCTGTGTGTGTGTGTGTGTGTGTGTGTGTTGCTGTTTAAATCAGGGTCAGACTTAATACTCAACACAACAAAGCAAAGATGATTTCATTGTCTTCTCCTTTCACTCTCCTCCTCCCCCTCCCCCTCCTCCTCCTCCTCCTCCTCCCCCTCGCCCTCCCCTCCTCTCTATGGGACATTATTTGTTAAGTAAGCGGCTCGTGTCATCCTTTCACTGGTGAACACATGAATGTCAGAGTAACAAACACCACAAACACACGTGATCTAAAATAAAAACAAAAACACACTTTCTTTCCTGACAAATGTACAGAGTTTCACTGTGTGACTCCAGTCCAGACCTGACGGAAGACTCCAGGCCGGAGTTTACCTCCCTCCATCCCTGATCACTACCTTATGAAATCTCCTGTAACTTGTGTGTGTGTGTGAGTGAAAGAAACACAGAGAGAAAGAGAGAGAGAGGTGAAGGGCTGAGTACCACTCCTCACTCCTCCTCATCCATTGTGGTAACTGGACACTGAAAATGGAGGACGTGGTCCTCGTGCTGGTCCCACCACCCTAACCTGACCTAACCTGACCTAAACTAACCTGACCTAACCTAAACTAACCTAACCTGACCTAAACTAACCTAACCTAACCTGACCTGACCTAAACTAAGTTGACCTAACCTAACCTAAACTTACCTAACCCTTACTAAGCTGACCGAACCTAACCTAACCTAACCTGACCTAAACTAACCTGACCCTAACCCTAAACTAACCTAACCTGACCTAACCTAACCTAACCTAACCTAAGCTAAACTAACTTAAACTAAACTAGATTGCTCTTTTCTCAGTAGTTTTCCATTTTTAAAAAGTTTGTTAACATAATTCTATAAAATAACAGCCTATGATAAAAAGGGGCGTGGCCTGGATTGATGTTACACCAGCGTGTTTTTGATACAGTCAGTGACGTCACTCCAGCTGTTTTTCACAATAAAAGCTTCTCAATATTTGGTTTGTGTGGTTGTTTTTAGAGACTGAAGCTACCAACATGCACACACACGCACACACACACACACACACACACACACGCACGCACACACACGCACACGCACAGTGTCATTTTATTTTCTGTGTGCTGCGTCTTGTGTGGTCAGAACATGAGCCAACAAACCTTTAACTGTTCCTGAGGTAAAATAAGATAAGGGATGTTTTCTTCTTCCTCACCAGCCTCAGTGTGTGTGTGTGTCTGTGTGCGTGTTTGTGCGTGTGTGTGTGCGTGTGTGTGAGAGAGAGACAGACAGACAGACCAGAGAGAGAGAGAGAGAGAGACAGAGAGAGAGAGAGAAACGGAGACAGAGAGCGAGACAAATAGAGAGACAGAGACAGAGATAGGGAGAGAGTCAGTAATTTTCTTTGTGGTATAGAAATAGTTTGACGTAAACGCAGCATCTTTGTGGGACAGAGTGAGAGTGCAGCAGTCTGACAGAGGTCACAGGTCATTATAATTATATAACAATTTAAACAGTATTTAACAGTAAAGAGAGAGATTTGAATAACAACATGTACATCAGCAGATGTCAGTGTGTGGCCAGAGTCCAACACGCTGAGTGAATGCAAATGAGGAAAAAGCCCCGCCCACTTTTCACCTCGCAGATTAAGGGCAACAAAATTAAAAAAAATATCACACACACACACAAACAATCACAACCTACATCACAACATAATTCATGACAAAAACAAATTTAGAGACAAATGTCTCCACTCATTTTCAGTCATTTCTGTAAAACTGTCTGATTTTTAATCTTATACTGTATATATAGATATATATATATATATCTATATATACATACACAGTATATATATATTGTATGTAAGGGTGGAACGGTTCACAAAATCAACGGTTCGGTTAAGTTCACGGTTTGGTTCAGTATATGTTGATTGTTAGGAAAATCAATTCTGTCAGTGCTTCTGTCAGTGCTTCTGTCAGTGCTTCTGTCAGTGCTTCAGAGAGATGCTCACTAGTATGGCTCTCATAAAGGGGGCGCGTCTGTAAAACGGAGCTTTACATTTTTTTATTTTACCTTTATTTAACCAGATAAAAGACCCATTGAGATCAAGATCTCTTTCACAAGGGCGACCTGGCCGAGAAAGGCACCGTTGCACAGTGCTTGCACACTGTCGCACTTTTGTCAACAACTTTCTTACCACCGTCATCGTAGGTCACTCTAAATGCAAAGTGGTCCCATAAACAGACCTATAAAGTGCTGCTGGCACATCTTCCAACTCTGGCTCTTTCCCACTCGCCATACCCACACAATTCTCCACAACAACTGACCCAATACTATATTTCTATCTGCTACACCCGCCTACACTGCTTCCCTTCTTCTTGTTGTTTACTACTGGTGGTTGGCTTTAGGCGCAATACCGCCACCTTCTGCTCTGGAATAGTACACGCTTTGCCTATGATATAAAGGAGCAGCCCATGAACCGAACGCAACACACACGAATCACACCGAGACAGTCCAACTGAACGGTTCAGACGGTTTTCATAAACCGTTCCATCCCTAATACATATATACTGTATATATATACATATATATATGTATATATATACACACATACATGTATATACAGTATAAATATATAAACATACATGTGTATATATGTGTACTGTATATATATACAAATATACACTATATATACAGTACATTACAGTACACTATATACTATATACAGTACACTATACAGTACAGTATATATATATACGTACTGTATATATGTATGTATATACACATACATATGTATACATATATACATACATATGTATGTGTGTATATATATATATATATATATATCTATATATATATATATCTATATATACACATACATACATACATATGTATGATGGTGTCATCAGCGTATACTGTAACTGTATAGAGCAGTTAGAAAGACTTTTAATTCTGGTTTCTTTGATCCATATAACAAATAAATCGTTGTTGGACAAAACAAGACAACATTTGAGAACATCATCTTTTCCAGGTTTGATAAACAAAGATCAACATTTTCTGGACCAAACATTTGAACCACATTTAACCGAGTAAAATAAACATCAAAGCTGTAAAAAGTGAGTGTAGTCGTCTCTGGTTTGGACGACACAGTCACGGCAACATGGTTCATGTTGGTCGCGGTCAGCAGAGAGGGGGGCGGAGAAAGGGCGGAGCCTGACAGTCATGACATTCCCTAACATTCCCAAAACCCTCAGGGTTAAGGAGTTCAGAGGTGACGGAGCCGGGACATGACCCGTCCATCTGGACTGGACCACGTCTACGCAGCCGGGGGGAAAGTGGAGGTGTGATTTGTGTCGCACTGACTCGTGTTTCCTGTCAGACACGAGCCCCAAAAACCACAATCCACCAAGAGCTCATTTCCTCTGATAAACAAAGTGTCTGCACCTCACTCACTCACTCACTCACTCACGAAAAAAACACTTTATGAAAACGTTAAATGATGAAAATATAAAAGTAAATAAGAAGAACATAGCGAGTGAGAGCTTGGTTCAAGCACCGTTTCCCAGGTCAAATTCAAGCACTTTCAAGGTTATTTTGAACGCTTTTCCAGCACCATACAGACAAACAGTGGTAGGTTAATATGCTTATACGCCCAAAAGAAGATTTCTTTCTTCCTTGTGTGTAATAAGCAGATTACTCCACCAATGTTATTGTGTGTTGAAATATGAAGCAGCAGGTGATTTCAGACCCAGTCACAGACGTTTGTCCCTCGTAAATGAGGCGGTGTTTCACGGACGAGCGATGATAAATCACCTTCTCTGTGAATCTCTCCCAAAGTCTCACATTTCTAACAAAAACATGAGCTGTGGGAAATAAAAGAAGAAGAAGAAGAAGAAGAAGAAGAAGAAGAGGAGGAGGAGACAGTGAGGTGAAGGTCTGAACAATAACTCAATAACTTCTTTACGCTCGTCACAAACAGCAGACGCTGTCGTCTTTAATCAGATCTGGATCCTGTGACATGTCGGTGTTTTAGAAGCAATCTCGGATCAGATTCACACTCTCCCTGTGTGTGTGTGTGTGTGAGAGAGTCTGCAGATGGTTCTGCTGCTTTAAACTGGGACACGACAGAACTGCAAGACAATGGAGATTATGAGTCTGACCTCCTGCTCCACACACACACGACAGGAGGAGGAGGAGCATGATCTGACCTTTGAACTGCAGGGAAATATAGAGCTTATTTTTAATGTAACCTTAACCCTTAAACACCGAAGCCTCAAAATATCCGTCTAGACTTGTTTTTTTTGCTTATTTTATCCATAAAAGGACCAGAAATGATCCTGTGAGAAAGTGATTGTGTCCATTTTTCCAGAATAACAGTTATTTACAATCTACTGCATGTGAAAATAGTGTTTTTAACAATTTAAATGTAGTTTAAATTGTACATGAATACCAGATTGTACCATGTTAAATTTGAAAGTGAAAAGTATAAAACATATTTAAAACAACATTCATTAGAGTTTTTGTCTCAAATGTCCAAAAACAGGACAAAAGAAATGCAAACTACTGAATGTCCAGGTGTTTTTCCAGCTCTCTGGTGACAAAGGCGCTGATTCTCCGCTTTCCTGCAACAGCACGAGTCAAATTGAGCGGAATAACCACACGTTTCACAGACCGTCGTCCGACAGCACAAACAAACCGTGGTAAAGCAAACACATCAAACATTGTCTCAATATGCAAACGTCCAGATGTAAGAACTTCTAAGGTATAAATTCCTAAGATTTTAAGTTTACATTTATAATCTTTGCAGTGTCATTTAAAAGAACATTATTTGGCTTATTTTTTTGCAGTGTAAGATTAATATTAATATTTCTCTCCATCATTTTTGGGGGAGTTAACGTGTATAAAAGCTTGTGGAGTTCTGTGTAAAAGTGTTCACACCCATGTGGAGTCCTGGGGCTCAATAGCGCCCCCTTCAAAAGTAGCGTCATGGTTACAGAGTATCCTCGTGTTGTTAACTTCGTGGGTCTTTATCAAACTTCCTGGTTCCCATTCCCGGTATTCGCACATCGCTCGTTACCCCAGTTACTTGACAAACTATAGCCACCGCCTCCTCTCGCTGGTGTTAGTGCAGCATACCGGGCTTCAACATCCAAACAAAGACGGCCATACTTTAGTTTTCCAACAGACGGACACCTCCACAAAACCTGGGCGATGTTAATAGTTTAATATTCTTTGTGGAAGCACGTTTGTGTGCAGCTCGCACTTTGACGAAGAAAGCCTGCACGTCTAGAAAAGTGGGCGGAAGAGGCTCAAAACGGGGTGGAAGATGATTTTGGTGGAACAGCTTCACCAGTCTCTTTTCAACCGGGTTGATGCACGTCTTGGAGTCTTTGAAGAGGCCAATGCTAGCGACTACAGTCAATGAAGCTCAGGAACCCGCGACCAACCATAACTACGCCCTGGACTGGACTGGCTGCCGAAACCATCAGGCAACTGGAGGCTAGGTCAAGAGTTTAGAAAGTTCTCCGTTCATCAAAGAATTGTGGTCCTTTGCGGTGCCAACACCCCACACAAGACAATACAGACTCTTGTCACGTGTCATTTCCATGCTGGTGGCTACCAGAACAGGAGCTATCTTCAACACTTCTTCTGTCCTAGCACTGACCTTCATCCCTCCCCTGTCCCTCTGCACTCTCACCCTCTATCAGTCCACTACTCCTATCTCGTGGAGTTTTTTTCCAAGACTTCTACTGTGTACTCCAAGACCTGTCCTGCGCAATCAACCGATACTGTGCCACAGACGAATTCCGGTTCTACATCCATTGTCAATCAGAGAAGATGTTCTGCATGGATGCCACAGAGGCCACTCATCGTGGATGAATGAGTTCTCTGCCGCTGGTATGAAGGAGAAGGTCATCGCAGACACAGTGAGTGGAGTCATAATTACACGGGCAAACAAATAATATTATATATCATATATATAATATATATATAATAATATATATATCATATATATATATATCAGATGGATTAATAATAAACAGGAAGTCATGTTGAGAGTATTCTCATCATCATCATCATCATCGTCTTTGGTCCACACCTCCAAAGTGGACATGCCCACTTTCACAGTGAAAACACGGCACTGAGGTCCTTCTTCTCTGTCCCATGACCAGGAGCAAACACAAAACACACCGTGTTCACTTCATGGCAATGAATGCATGAATGCATGAATGAATGAACTTCATCAGGAGGATAAATGAGGCTTTTCTGTCACAACCTGGTGCCACTGTGGCTTTTAATGAGAGGGTGAACAAACAGAGGGGGCAGTAAAACACGGACACATGGAGTGAAGGAATTTCAATCAATACTCAGCAGGGTGTCTACAGAGCAGGCGTTACCATGGTAACGCGCCTGTCTGTCTGACCGTGTGTCTGTCCATCAGTCACTTTATGAACTTTGACTTTGGTGGAGTTTGGACGAGAACAGCGAGAGAAAAACTCTAAATCACCAAAAGACTTTTTCTGAGATAAAGTTTTTTTGTTTTTAATTATTATGTCCATAGTTTTTGAACTAAAGACGTCATTTTGTGAAATATTTTCCTGTCTGATTTTTAGGAATTTACAAGATCATATTTCTCTAAAAAAAGAAATGAATCTCTAGCTATTTTTTCTGATTTCATGAGATCATTTTTCTCAAAGATTTTTAAAATTTCTTAAAAAAACAAAACAACATCATAAGCACATCATTTTCTTGATTTCTTTCCTGTTCCATTTTCTCTATTTACTAGATAATTTTTCTTAAAAAAAGAGATTTATCTAAGTTTTTTTTTTATTCCTAAAAAGTGTTTTTTTTTTAAATTATGAGATTTTGTATCTACTTTTTTTTAGAAAAAATATAAAATAAATTCAATAAAAGTTAGAAGAGTCATCTGTAGAAATGTGATGGCAGATGTCTCACCTCCTGACGAACAGACACATAATGAACGGGTTATTCACTCGTTCAGAGAAAGGAGACACTTTCTCCAACAAGCCTCATTCAAACAGATCACGTGACCATGATCTCTGCCTCTGATTGGCCGGTGTAGCTGCTGGGCGTTGTCCCAGCGTGGGAGCGGTGACCTCGACCTCACATCAAGGTGCAGCAGACGGGAGGTTCTGGAGACTCTGAGAGTCTGACTGGGCGAGTGTGTGTGTGTGTGTGTGTGTGTGTGTGTGTGCGAGCGCCTCGCTTTTGTGTCCCCATCAATGGAGAGTTAATGACTCACACAAAAGTTCCCAGCGGTCGGCCAGCTGACACGCAGCGCAGCGAGCGCCAGCCGGCCTTCACCCCGACAACACTCTGCTCTAAACACTGTTTAACTTTTCATTTACACGAGTGCTTTCAGACGTGTTTCTACAAACATCGTTACTACGCAGAGTGAGACATGGCCATGGACTGAGGAGCAACTGAAGAACAGGACACACTGACCTGACAGTCAGCCGCCTGACCACCACTGACCACCACTGACCACCACTGACCTCCACTGACCACCACTGACCACCACTGACCACCACTGACCTCCACTGACCACCACTGACCACCACTGACCTCCACTGACCTCCACTGACCACCACTGACCTCCACTGACCACCTCTGACCTCCACTGACCTTCACTGACCACCACTGACCTCCACTGACCACCTCTGACCACCACTGACCTCCACTGACCACCTCTGACCTCCACTGACCACCACTGACCTCCACTGACCACCTCTGACCACCACTGACCACCACTGACCTCCACTGACACAGCGTCATGTTTCCTTGTACCACTAGATTTTACACCCTGTACCTTTAATTGTCGTTCCAGCTGCTGCTTGAATGAAACAGTGTTCCACTCGTCTGTAAGAATCTAAACTTACACTTTGAAGCCTCCATGATCACATGTTCACGCTCATCGTCTATTTTCCTCTAAATGTGAACATGATTTACAAAATTGGCCGCCACGTTCTTTTTTAATCCAGCAGAGTCTGCCCCTGGTGGTGAGTCAGTATATTCTTACTTCTTAAAGCTGACTCAGCATAAATTCAGTCTGGGTTAATCCATGGTTTCCTCTCTGTTATGTGTACTTTGCTAGTTATTTCCAGGTCAAAGGTCAGGGTCATCTGACCTTTGACATCATCTGAGTCAAAGTCATGTTTGTAAAGTCACATCAATGTGAAGAACGACATCAGGTGATGTTCCAAGTCAACACTGTACGTTCACTGCTGCTCTCACGTTTCCCACGTGTTCAGTCTGTTCCAGGGACTGAACCACTTCTCCAGGGACTGAACCACTTCTCCAGGGACTGAACCACTTCTCCAGGGACTGAACCACTTCTCCAGGGACCGAGAGGGAAAACAAGTTCAATCCCTGAACGACTGAAACTAAAAACCCTAGTGAAAGAAATGTGTGTTGCCAGCCATTCATGACCTTTGGCTCCATTGTTGCAGAGGATTATTTCAAAAACAAACCACTCCTTTCAAAGTCACCTTTGTTCATTTTGGCAACAACTTGACATTTTTCTGATTCCCGGCACACGATATCAATCACTTCCACACGGAAAAAAAGCTTTGCAAGATATTTGAAATTCCCGTCACATTCATCAGCGTGTCCTGAAATTCCTTTGGTATCCTCCACCCCAAAAACATTTTTCTGAATTACTTCCCAAAGAATGGAAAAGCAGGACGAGGAGTTTGATTTATACGACGTCGTACGAGTGAAAACGAAGCAGAGACTCGGGCGGTTAAGTTGCCCTGCGGTGGTTTACGGCCTGATGGAGACCAGCTGCCAAACTGTCTGGGCAAATCATCACAGCAGCTCTACAGCACTGATGGACGATAGAAAACTGGGTTTGTCCCAGATATTAATTCACTTTTTTTTCCCTCTCAGTTTCTCCCTTCCAAAAAGTTCAGTGTCTGTGTCAGCGTGGACATTCATAGTGATCCTCCTCCTCCTCCTCCTCCTCCTCAAGTCTATAATATCTTTAGAACACGTGTTCACGTCTTTATCTCACTGTCAGACTGACCTTTCCAACAGGAAACTCAAGTCTGTAAAACACTCACTCTCCCACACCAAAGTCCAGAGAGAAAACCAGTGATTTTAGCTGCTGCTGCTGCTCTGCTGCCTCGTGTGGTCACTTTGTGTCACTGAGGTCAATCTGACCAAAGGATTTAAAGTGACCCATTCAAAGTCAGTGATGGAGGCAACAGTGGATCAACAACTCCTGTGTGTGTGTGTGTGTGTGTGATGTTAAAATCACTGATTTTCTCTCTGGACTTTGGTGTGAGAGAGTGAGTGAGATTACAAACTTCACTAAAGTGTCAGAGATGTAGTTGACAGCAGATTTGCTGCTGCTGCTCTTCATGGACTGTCACAGTAACGTTACAGACTCACACACCATCACACGCACAATCTGTTTCGACTCAAAGTGTGTTTTTGATTTTTAGTGGGAACTGAAACGACGGCTGTTTGTCTGTGAAGCCACGAGACGTTAGATTTACTCAGTGAGACTGAGCTCAGGTTACAAACACACCACTTTCATCAGTGATGTAAACGTTACTCTATCAAATATTAAACCACACAACAAAGCATCAGGTTGAGGTTGATTAGTGGTCAGGCAGTAAATGTTTCACAGTGAGAAGGTTTACTGCTCTGCTGCTTTATGCAGGACAGTCTCTGCTGGGAGCAGCACTGGCTCCATCCCAAAATAAGAAACTGGGATACAGGGACCAGGGAGAGCTAGAAAATGAGAGCTAGAGGAGAAAGTCAGAGGAGGAGGAGGAGGAGGAGGAGGAGGAGGAGGAGGACAGAGTACAGCAAACGCCTGAGGGAGCGAGCAGGCACACAAATTACTGGCAAGAATAAAAGATGAATCCGGATGATGAGGAAAAATCCCAGTGGAGGAGAAGAGAAAGTCGAGAGGAACAAAGGCCGGAGCACGGAGGGTGAACTGGAGTGTGCTGCCGAGACGAGTCTTTGAGGAGACCAAGACCTGTCCTCGGGTCGTCCTCTCACAACATGACAGTTCAGGTTTTTACAGTGTACTTACTGTTCTAAACTGATTTCAGATACTAAATAAACCATGTCAAATCTACGTCACACGTTCACGTCTTTATCTCACTGTCAGACAGGAAAGTGACGTTTGTAATCTCACTCACTCTCCCACACCAAAGTCCACAGAGAAAATCAGTGGTTTTAACATCACACACACACACACACACACACACACTGCTGCCTCCATCACTAAGTTCTAATGTCTGATTTTGTGATTTCTGCATTAGAAATCCTACTTTTGGATTAACAAAGTGACACAAAGTGACCACACGAGGCAGCAGAGGACCAGCAGCTAAAATCACTGATTTTCTCCATGGACTTTGGTGTGGGAGAGTAAAGAAACACATTTTAGATTAGAAACAGATTTTAACTACATAACAAAAGAAACAGCCAATAAAATCTACATCAGTTTAAATTGAGCATGTCTACGTCACATGATCACGTCTTTATCTCCCTGTGAGACTTTTCCAACAGGAAACTGACATTTGTAAAGAATTGTGAGGAGAATGCATGTGAGTATATAAACTAAAGGAAGAGTCAGTGTGAACATGGAGCAGATTCTTTTGTCTGAGACTAAAGTGACGTTGTTTCTCCACAGTCTCTAAACCTGCACGTGCTTTTTTTACACTTTCACTCTAAAGACACAAACTGGGAGATCCACAGGTTTACACACACACACACACACACACACACACACACACACACACACACACACCTCTGGATTTACAATAACCTTCATTATGATTCTTGTTTTTCTTTTTTAAAATGTTCAATAAAAAGTTATTTACTTTGGAACATTTTGTAACTTGTGTGATTTTTCTGATAACACAATTTCAAAATTAGTAACAAGTTTTTGTCTTATTACAACATTTCATAACAATTTTTGGTCATTAAAAAAAAAAAACATTATTAGCACTATGAACTGTTTCCTGTGTCTTAAGTTCAGATCATGTGCACATCCATGGTCTTATGTCCAAAATTGTACATTCAGAAAAAAAACCAAATGAAATGAATCACAAATAGAAGACATTTAAGAATCTGCAAACATACATATATTTAGACATATTCTCACAATATTAACAAAAGAAGATGAATGTTGTCGTTTATTTATTTAGTATCAATTTTGTCAATCTGTGGTTTTAATCTAAAGCTAAGCTCATAATGTTTGATGTTTTTGCAGAATAAAGGGAACATTTGATTCATCATGAATAAATCGTAATAACTATTTTAGTTTTGTCCATTAAAATAAAAATATTCAGTTTCTTGTCATAGAGCAGCAAATAAACAAATACATATTTCATATTTTAGAAACTGGATTTTTTTTTTATTATTTCTAATATTCCGACTTTAAATCATCACAAATGTGATTGTGTAGGATCACGTCTCTGTGTCTCTGCAGACGTTAACTTTTCTCTTCCTCTGGCTCGTCCATGTTTCAGTGAGAATGTTTAAACAGTGAGAGTCTTATTGTTTTAGGACAGTCTGACACTCAGGTGGGTCTCAGGCCTCAGGCCTCAGAGGCGTCTGCTTCACGTCACGCAGACAAAAACCAGTCCACGATAAGGTTTATGGACCTGTGACATGTCAACATTTCTCCAGGTTTCCACGGAAACCAACACGCGAGATGAAGAGAGCGAGGAGCGGTAAACTGCACACGGTGGTAAAAGAGTCAGACGCTTTATTTATTTTATCTTTGGACAAAAATCTTCCAGCTTAAAGAATAACAGCGACACACACACACACAGATGTTCAAGGCGAGTACAGAGAGAATGTCACGTTTAACTTCACACAGATTTGAAGAAAGCACCAGGTGCTTCAGGTCAGGAGGAGTTTGAATGAATGTTATGTGACTAATCCTTGTCTTTGAAGGATTCGCCAAAATAGTGATGTCACTGTCAAAGCATGGGAATATGGGAATATTTCAGAATAACTTCCACCAATCAAGGATATATTGAATCATTCTTGAGAAACTGGAGCAGAACAACAGCAGAAGAAGAAGAAGAAGAAGAAGACGGAGTGGTGGTGTCGGTTTTTATGTGGTTGTGGTTGTTTTGGTCATGATTGACAGCCTGGACTGAAGAGTTCATTTCCTTCACTTCACTCGACTCTGACTCTTTATTAAAGTCTGGTCCTGGACCAGGTTTTACTGCTGGTTTTACTGCTCCGCTGACCTGTGGCTATTCAGTATCATGTCAAACGTTAAATCCGCTCTAATTGGTCGGTCGTGTCTTTAGAGGCTGCGTGATAACAAAGACGAAGGTGTCTGTGTTTGTTCTTTTGTGTGTTTTTCTTTAAAGGCGGGGGTTGGGAGGTCAGAAAGCTTTTGAGGTCAGGGGGTTGGATGACTTTGCCCCGCCCACCTTGTCTTCAGGACGGCCTTAAATTGTCCCCCTGGTCCCACATTCATAAAGACTCCATAAAGAGAGGTGGCTGCTGGGTAATGTTATTCAGTGCTGATAAAAACCCACTCACACTCTCTGACATCTGGTTTTTATCACACACACAATCTCACAATTCTTCTACTACTTTATTCTGCAGCTTTAAGACAGTGATGACACATCAGGAAATCAGCGCTGACTTTGAAGGAAGAGGTGAATTCAACATATCAAAGAGTAAATGTTGGTCCTGGTGCGTTTATAGCATTTAACATAAGAACATGAAAAGAACTCCTCATTTGGGTTCAGGAGATCTGGATCTCCTTCAGCAGATGATGATGATGATGAGAAACCTTCACCTTCATTTCAACACAAAAACAAACACAGTCTCCAGCTCCTCCCCCTCATCAGGTCCAGTTTACACCAGGACCAGGTCTCAGAGGTCTGTGGTTTTCCTGGTCCCTTACTGGCTTTTTAGGAATTCCCAACTTGACAGAAACCACTTAAATCACAGCAGAGCTGAAGTGCTGAGACACACACAGTCAACGCAGGAATACTCCAGGAAAACTCCAGCAAGAACTCCAGGAAAACTCCAGGAAAACTCCAGGAAAATTCCAGGAAAACTCAAGGTAAACTTGAGGAAAACTTAAGAAAAACTAAAGATAAACTCCAAGAAAACTCAAGGAAAACTCAAGGAAAACTCCAGGAAAACTCAAGGAAAACTCCAGCAAAACTCAAGGTAAATTCCAGGAAAACTCAAGGTAAACTCCAGGAAAACTCAAGGTAAACTCCAGGAAAACTCCAGGTGAACAAAACCACAATCCTTCATTTACAATGTCAAACCATTGCAGAGTAAAAACTATAATCTAACATTAATATCTGTAAGTATAGGTGATATGTCTTATATATAACATGTACATATGCTGAGTTTATATCCTGATATAGGAGATATACGTGGATATAAAGCTGCACACAAGCTGTTTCTCTGGACTCATAAAAAGTTTGAGAGTGAAAATACACTGTAAATGCACTGTAAATATACTATGAATTACACTGTAAATATACTGTAAATTACATTGTAATTATACTGTAAATTACACTATAAATGCACTGTAAATTACCTTGTAATTACACTGTAAACAAACACAAATCATTAGTCTTAAAATGATGCAAGTGACATTTTTAAATATACTTTTGTCTACCCCATGTATTTTTAATCAATATATATAATATAAAGTGTAATAAATGTAAAGATTATCAGTGCAGCAGCCTTTAAAAGCAGTAAAAGTCATCACAGATACTTTATCATGACATGATGATATCCAAAATCTAAGAGCAGATCTTGTCTTATGTCACCATATATTGATATAATATACCAGATCTATAACTTACAATTGATTTCATAATCAAGTGGTTCCCAAAGTGAGGGTCAGGACTCACAGATGGGTCGCGGGGGATTTATTTTGGGTCCCCCAACAAATTTGTTGAATTTTCCCAACCTGTTTATTTCAGAGTTATGTATATTAAGTGACTTTTTTTTTTTAGGTATAATTTTGTTGATTCCATGTATTTTATTTTTTAAAATATTTAGTGTATCATGATATGACGGTATCCAGGATTTAAGAGCAGATCCTGTCTCATGTCATGATATAATATACATATACTGACCAGAACTAGTGGAAAATTTAAATACAGATTTGACATGAGCTGAAAGATATCTGTGATGGAGTGAGAGGATGAAGAGGATGAAGACAGAGCAGGTCGTTGCTCTATAATTAGCCGCAGTGTTTTATCATGAAGGTTTCTCTGAGCGTGCACTAACATGTTCACTATTGTGATAATGAAAGAGAAAGAGACGCGCTGGAGATCTGGTGGTGAAATGTGATACGACGAGTGTTTTCTTTTGTTTGTGGGAAAAACTGGAAACTGGGACAACAAACGGACTCAAATTGTCTTTTTAGTCAGAAAAGTTGCACAAAAACACCACTGCCCTCCAGAGCAGTGATTCCAAAACACTGGGTCAGGGTCCACAGATGGGCCACAGGAGATTTATTTACTTATTTCGGGTCCTTTTAGTTGTTTTTATTTATTTATACGTATATATATATATATATATATATATATATATATATATATATATATATATATATATATGTGTGTGTGACACATTCTTCTCAGTTTCACCTTATTCACATAATTCAGACAACCGGTTTCCTTCAGGTACATTTTTAAAGCTGCCAACGTCACACAGACCAACCAAATCTGATTGATTTTTTACATTTAAATATTTTAGACTTTGTTTGCCAGAAAAACATTTTTTGTGTGGATACATGTGATTGAATTAAAGCCAACAACATAAGAATGAATTAAAAAACAACTTATTTATGCAACACAATATTAAACAATTTTATCATGTGCTGAAATACATCACTTTCGAAAAAAATAATATTTTATTTCAGAGTCAGTAACAAGTGCTTTTAAGCATAATATTATAGTGATTATTTAACACAATCTACTGTACTGTACAGTGTATTTTGTTTGTATTTACAGTGTATTTAAAAGTATATTTACAGTGTACATTTACAGTGTATTTATAGTGTATTTTTGACTGTATTTACAGTGTATTTTAAAGTATACTTAGTGTATATTTACAGTGTATTAACAGTGTATTTAAAAGTATATTTACAGTGTACATTTACAGTGTATTTATAGTGTATTTTTGACTGTATTTATAGTGTATGTTTGACTGTATTTACAGTGTATTTTTGACTGCATTTACAGTATATTTACAGTGTATTTTTGACTGTATTTACAGTGTATTTTTGACTGCATTTACAGTGTATTTACAGTGTATTTTTGACTGTATTTACAGTGTATTTTTGACTACATTTACAGTCGATTTACAGTGTATTTTTTGACTGTTTTTACAGTGTATTTTTGACTGTATTTACAGTGTATTTGCAGTGTATTTTTGACTGCATTTACAGTGTATTTACAGTGTAATTTTGACTGTATTTACAGTGTATTTTTGACTGCATTTACAGTGTATTTTTGACTGTATTTACAGTGTATTTTTGACTGCATTTACAGTGTATTTACAGTGTATTTTTGACTGTATTTACAGTGTATTTTTGACTGCATTTACAGTGTATTTTTGACTGTATTTACAGTGTATTTTTGACTGTATTTACAGTGTATTTTTGACTGCATTTACAGTGTATTTACAGTGTATTTTTTGACTGTATTTACAGTGTATTTTTGACTGCATTTACAGTGTATTTTTGACTGTATTTACAGTGTATTTTTGACTGTATTTACAGTGTATTTTAACCTGTGTGCAGCTTTATATCCACATATATCTCGTTTATATCAGGACATAGACTCACACATATGCAGACATATGGATTTGACTTCTATCCCGTGTTCCCTGCAGCCTCTGAAGCTCTGACCTGGTTTGGACCTGAGCTCAGTGCAGTCACACAGTAATGGACGCACTAATGTGGTTTTTCAGGCTTAAGCTGCTCTGGGGCAGTTTACAGTGGCATAGATGATGATGTGCTGCTCCTGTGGTAAACACAGCTCAGTGAAGCTGCACTAACACTGTTGTCACAGACATGTCAGTGAGATTCCACTGAGACCACAGACACTTCTTCTTCTTCTTCTTCTTCTTCTTCTTCTTCTTCTTCTTCTTCTTCTTCTTCTTCTTCTTCTTCTTCTTCTTCTTCTTCTTCTTCTTCTTCTTCTTCTTCTTCTTCTTCTTCTCTGCACCTGCTACAGGCCTTAAATGTTACATAACAAGTCCAACAAGTTACTGTGCAAACTGCAAAGTAAACAGGTTTGTATGAAGGTCAGATATTTCATGTGATCCACTTCACTGCTGCAGCTGAACCACTCAGCTGCTCTATTACAAGTAATCAGATTACTGGATAAACACAGCAGGAGGAAAAGTCCTCAGGCACTTCCTTTATCAAAAAGGTCAAATATTGACACTGTGTCTTCTGAAGTGTTTAACTGCCTGGGGGCCCCTGAGCTGAGAGTGGGCCCCTGAGAACACCTGATTATATAAATCCACAAATATGACACTTTAGGCCTCATTTGCATGGAAACAGAACTTTTCCAGTGCAATCTTCTTCTTCTTTCTTATTCTTAAAACATTCTCTATAAACATGCAATTGTTTTTGACCAATCCCCCAAAATGACTCTTAAGGCTATAGTGTACAGTATATTCCAGGCCTGTGTGTGGCGCTGTCACAGAAATACAGCAAGACACAGAGAAGAAGAAGATGTGGAGCGTGTGCATTTCTGCAACTTAAGTAAAGACTCAGTGAATAAAATCTGCAGTATCTACGTCACATGTTCACGTCTTCATCTCACTGTGTATAAATAACAACATTTCTCTGATGAAATCCAGCTGCACTGAAGACTTTTAATGTCATACAACAACAGATAAGACTTGTTATCACAGCAGATTATCACGCTCTATCATGTGCACACAGATTAGCCCGTGGTGTCATAAAGTGTGTGTATGTGTGTGTGTGTTTAAATGTTTCCTCTGTGACACCCCTGCTCTCGCCCTCTCTCTCTCTCTCTCTCTCTCTCTCTCTCTCTCTCTCTCCTCTCGATGGTGCGGTCTGCTCCAGGAATGTCGTAAACCTGCCAGCCATGTGCTGGTGGACCAGAAAAGCCAGAGGACCACTTGCTGCCACAAATATGACGTCCCCCGTCCACCCTCCTCCTCCTCCTCCTCCTCCTCCTCTGCTGTGATCCAGTGAAACTTAAAACCCTGCAGTGCTCTGACACAGAGCTGCACCACAGAGCCCAGACTGAGCGAGCAGTTCCGAGGCTCGTCCAGCACAGACGCTGACGGGGTGTCACAGCAGAGACGTCCAAACACTGGGCTCAGGGACACGAGCCAGGCGCCGGCCGGGGTGTGTTTACGTGTGTGTGTGTGTGTGTGTGTGTGTGAGGACGGGAAGGCATGATGGAAACTCAGCGTCACAGCTGTAGACGGGCATTTCAACAATATCTGATGGTTTTTATTGGTCAAATATTCTGCAGCTCATGAGAGCCAGTGAGAGTCATGCAGGGTTCACAGTGAGACCATGAGACCAGGACGTCCATACATGGACATGCAGTAAAACATATATGCAGGTATAGTATTTACATTTTAAAATGAGAAATGCTGTCAAAGTACGATTTTCTTTTTAAGACACATTTCATTTCAAAATAAAAGCGTGTGTTTCACGAGTAAAATGCTCTTGATGTAGAAGGTGTCTTTGTCTCTTCATATGTCTCCGTTTATCAGGCTATGAATCCACTGGTGTGAAAAAACATTCCGATGTCTGCGGGGTTAAAGCGCGACTTGTGGAAATGTCGTGGGCCGGATAAAACTGGTCTGCGGGCCAGATATGGTCCCAGAGCCTTATGTTGCTCATGTGTGAACTGGAACACGTTGATCTTAGAGGAGCAGCTTTAAGATGCATTCAAGAAACCTCGTAAATGTCATCACTTCTACTCACTAGGTGCTTCCTGCTGCTGCTGCCACCTGGTGGCACCACAAATTCAGACATGACTGGAGGAGGAAGTTTTGTTTTTATAAATGCAGTCCTTCATTTTTAAAATGACTATCAGTAGTAAACAAATAAGTCAAACCCATGCCTACAGTCATTCTGACTGAGATCATTTAGATATTATTGCAGTGAGTCAAAATCTATTCATGAGGTCACGATTCCATTCAATTACACATAAAATGTTTGATTAAATTCCATAAGGATTCATTCAATAAACAAACTGATTCTGTGTCGCCATGGCGAGCTCACAGTCTCCTCCCCCAACCTCACAGTCTCCTCCCCCAACCTCACAGTCTCTTCCCCCGACTCAAAACTTCAGCGGCAACATTTACATGAAGTGTCATTCAGATGAGGAGGAGGAGTTCTGTTCTCTTGTTGCCCCCGACGACAACATTAACATGAAAGCCACAACTAAGGGTCATTAAGCTTTTTCACACAGCAGGAGGTTTTTTCTAGACCAGGTTCACACCTGGGCTCAAATTTACCAAATATTTACCAGATTATTCATTTAAGTCACTAAAACTTATGAAAGTTGATTATTTTAGTTTTTGAGAAGCCATTTCATGCATGTAATACTTAGTTTATACATTATGTTAATATTGTATATAATTGCATTAAAGTAAAAGGTTGGAGGGACAAAACGTTAGTGTAAAAAAAACTCTATTTTTATATTAGCTCCCGCCCTCGTTTATTTAAACATAAATAACCCTTTAAGTTCGACTCGTTTGCTCTACAAACAGATTAGAAGCATTTTCTATGGACTGTTTTTACATTATTTGTCCATCATGTGATTCATTTATATGCTTTTCCCCCATATCGACATGATAAATCACCTCCAAGCATGTAATCAAGGAATCAGCTTCCTGTGAGACGCAACAGGAAGTCCAGGTGCCTCTGACTGACATGTTCAAGATAACCTTTGACCTTCGCTGACACAGACCAGACAAAGTCAAAGTGTTGTGGCTGCACTTCACTGGACGATATGCAGGACAGGTTTTTAAAAGAGGTGGGGTCAGGGGGTCGAGGGGTGGGAGGGGGCGGGGTCTGTGTTTAGGTTGTAGCAAATACCTTGAGAGGAACCGCAGACAGACCAGAGGAAACAGGGTCTGAGGAGGACTTGTCAGGACCTGCTCCAACTGAGCTAAACCAGGAGAAGTCTCTCAAGACGGGGGACATTTTTTGGGGGGGGGGGGGTGTTTATACATAAACACAGTCTTTCTATAGTTGTGAGGACACTCTTTCACCAGGGTTTTTCTAGTAGTTTAACAAAGGTTGACCACGACGGTGACCTCAGGGTCCAGAGATCTGACTTCCATCGACTCACTATCACAGACTTATATATTATATAGACTCTTATATTAAAACACACACTTACAGTGGTGTTTCTGCACATTAACATCCTGTTAGCAGCTGTTAGTGAGTATAATGTGGCTTCTTTAATGTGAACATCTTCCTCTTTTTTTGCTCCAAATAACAAAGAAATCATTCAAACTGAATCAGAAAACAATCATCAGATTAATCGATTACTGTTTTTACTATGAGAGTTTTTGGTTATTTTGGAGGAGGACTAAATAAAACGTCAGAATGCCACGTTGCTCGTAGTAAAGTGTAACGTATCATCGCTGCTGTATCACGTATCGTGTCACCAGATTCTTGTCAATCAAACGGCTCTAATTATAAACTGGACTGGACTTGAATGTGGATCAGGTTTGCGTGTGTGGAACGTCAGTCTGAATTTAGTGTGAATGAAATTAAATACAACAACATAAATACTACACTGAGCCACGTCCAGGGGCGCTGCTAAAACAGGCAAGTGCCAGGGGCTGCACACTGAGAACAAAAATCTGCTCATCGACATATCGCTTCTTAAAAAGTGTTAGAATACATCAAATGTCTGCAGTTCATAAGAACAAAAAATACATACTTTGGAATAATGGGCTGTGATTATTAAACAATCATTTTCAAATACTGGTAAATATTGGCCTAATCTACACTAAATGAAACGCTAACACCAGCTCGTTTGTAAATGTTGGTTCTATTGCTTTCACTTCTGGGGTGGGGGGTTTCAAACACAGAGAACCTTTTAACAACGACAATATTGTTCAGGTTCTGTTTCCATGTGGATAAAGCTTTGACTTTGAAGTAAACGTCCACCAGGACACGGTTTACCTGAGGCAGAGAAAGCAGGGAAGAGCCCTTTATCCTGAAACTCAACCATCTCAACTCAACACCAACCCTAAAACCAGGTCTTGACCATCAGCATGGCCGCAAACATTCTCATTCATTCCCATAAAATCCCATGGAAAGTTTCCAAACATCTTGAGTTTAAGTCTCCAGTTCCATGGAAGGTTTCTGGAAATGTACCTGGGTTTTTCTGCCCCTTTGCAAACTTCAGCCATTTGAAAGTGTGTGACAACCAAATTGTCCTCACACACACACACACACACACACACACACACACACTTTGGGGTGGGGGTGGTTTTAAGATTAAAGGACCACATGCTGTGTTATCAGGGTCATGAATTCTTCACGGTGGCCAAACAAAGTTCAACAACTGTGGACGACGGAGCGTCAGCTAAACTTCACTGTGAACACATGAAAACGTCTCCTACACACAAGTGGAAAATAAACAAATATAATATAATATATATAATCAGAGCAGAACCAGCAGAGTCAACACTGAGAAGAACACTGATGTTAGCATTGTGGCTACAAACATCAACGAGTGTTAGAAGACACGATGACAGAGTGATTTCATGTTTAGCAAAAACAAAACCATGAAAATATGGGATGAAAAACAACCTAAATGTCGTCTCAAATAACCCTAATCCTTTAATTTATCATCTAAAAAAGTCACTGTTTAATAACTCGACTTTCTGCAACTTAAATGCACCAAATGTTTAAGTTATTACCACACTGTGAAAATTAAGTAAATGTATAATAATGAGTCCAGCAGGTGACGCTCAACACATACTGTAAGTAAGCACATTATTTTGTTTACACGTAAGATGATTTTTATACGCATTGTTATTTTATGTAAAACGTGAATTACAGAAACAGCAAAAATTGAAATAAATAAATGTTGGATAAGTCCAGCTGGTGGCGCTAAACAACTTTTTCACGCGACTTACACACACACTGTAAAGTAAGAACTTTGTGTATATAAAAAGTTTATGTTATACAACCATGGTCAATTTAATTAAACAAGTCCAGCAGGTGGCGCTCAGCGGCGACTTGTCTGCGACTTTCATGCGCTACAAGTAAGCTAGTTTTAAAGCTAACTAAATGTAGTTATCTGCAACATTGTTATTATATGTGAAGCATGAATGTTATGTTATAAAAAATAAGTCCCCCTGGTGGCGCTAAACAACTTTTCTGTGACTTTCACTCACTGCAACAGAAATAACATTTTTATATTTTATCTGCATCATTGTCGTTGTCCATAAAAAGTTAAGTCTATAAAGTTTAAACATCAACTTAATCAAGAATGTATCATATGTCCAGGTGGTGGCGCTAAACAGCGCTAGTTTTGAAGCTAACTGCACTTTATCTGCGTCATTCCTCTTCGCGCGCGCACACAGCTCAGCTGCATAGACATAAACAGAAAGGTAGGGGGCGCTGTTGTACTTACGCACTGGCTCCTGTTTAGGGTCCAGTCCGGAGCAGGTCTCCTGGAGCCGGCCGATCTTCCTCTGCAGCCCGCGGACCCGCAGGCTGGTGGAGGCGAGGTCGCCCTCCAGCTCCTGGAATATGGAGCACGCGTGTTTGGCCAGGTCCGACAGCTGGCGCAGAGTCCGGGACAGAGACACATGACTGGTACACACCAGGTCCTCGAAGAGCAGACCGTCCGAGTTCGGTATGTGGTGTCGGCACAGAAACTGAGGCTCCACGACGCGTTTGGCGAACGGCATGTTGGTGTTGGTGTGGTCCGGGTCCAGAAAATAAATCCAACAAAAGTCAGCACAGAGTAGTTGTTCTCCCTCTGCCCCGAACCCGAACCCGGATCCGGTGCCTGCGAACTCAGCTTCTGCTGCTGCTGCTGCTGCTGCTGGAACCCCCCATCCTTTCAGGAGGGTCAGGCGGGACTGAGGCGCTCCCTGCTCGGGTTAACTGCTGCTCCAGCCCCGGTGTGACTGAGAGAGAGAGAGACTGTTTACTGATCGAGAGAGGGAGGGAGAGAGCGAGAGAGAGAGAGAGAGACACTCAGAGAGAGAGGGGTGGTGGGTTTTAAAAAGGGGGCGGGGCGAAAAACTGGAGTGGAGTCTGACGGTTTTCCTGGATCAGGATTGTTGTGTTTTTCTATCATTTGTAAAAGTGAAGTTTCTGTTATAAAAGCAGAACAAGATTTAAAAATAAATATAAAAAGGTCCAGTTGGTGGCGCTATTCACATTAAAATATCATTTAAATTTAAAATGAAATTCTTTTATGCAAATTTAGATATGAAGTAGATTTAATTTACAAAAAGAAAGAAAGAAAGAAGAATAAACTTTAACAACAAGCATTTTATTATTATATTATATTTTATCATATCATATCATATTATAATATTATTATATTGCAGGCTCCACGTCTGACCACAGTGTTATTGTAGAGCTAATACAGCACTGACAACTTTGACAAAAAGCTATGTTTTATCAATATTTTATATATATACATATACATATATATATATATATACACATATATATGTATACACTTACACAATTTTTTTCCACTTGGGTTCCTCTCATTCACACACATATATTCTGTCTTGCTGCGACTAACCTTCATTCCTCTCCTTTCTAGAGCATATCTCCACCTCTGGAGCTTTTCCTCCACCTGGTCTCTGCTCTCACCACAGATCACAATGTCATCTGCAAACATCATAGTCCATGGAGATTCCTGTCTAACCTCATCTGCCAGTCTGTCCATCACCACCGCAAACAAGAAGGGACTCAGAGCCGAACCCTGATGTAGTCCCACCTCCACCTTGAACTTCTCTGTCACACCTACAGCACACCTCACCGCTGTCTCACAGTTGGCATACATGTCCTGCACCAGTCTAACATACTTCTCTGCCACTCCAGACTTCCTCATACAGTACCATAGTTCCTCTCTCTTTTTCCAGATCTACAAAGGCACAATGCAGCTCCCTCTGACCTTCTCTGTATTTCTCTACCAGCATTCTTAAAGCAAATACTGCATCTGTAGTACTCTTTCTAGGCATGAAACCATACTGTTGCTCACAAATGCTGACTTCTGCTCTCAGTCTAGTTTCCACTACTTTTCAGGTACAAGTCACTACTTTTTCTTAAGATCCAACAGTGCAAAATGTAAATTATTGCAATTTTTTTTATCAGAAGTGTATATGAATATATATATATATATATATATATATATATATATATATATATATACATATATAATGGATTGTCATTTAATTACAATCCAAAGTAAACTAGTATAATAAAAACTCTTTTTATTAGAGGGAAATAACACTAAATATATATAAATAAATAAAATCAAACATGTCTACAAAGGAAATAGAAAACTGAAGTAAATATTACTTTGTTATTTACTTTGTATGTATAAATTATTCTTCATTCATTAAGGTTAATAAAACTACACTATGATTCTTGTTTAAAGTTGTTCTATGTGACCTGTGTTGTATTGATCTCTGTGTGTGTGTGTGTGTGTGTGTGTGTGTACACTGAGCGTCAGTCACATGTGCTGAGTGTGTGTTTTTGGTTAAATCCCAGCAGCAGCAGCAGCAGCTTCACTCTGACAGGAACACACTCAGCAGAGGCGAGCGAAGCTCACGCCGGACAAAAGACGCACGAGAGCAGCGACGGACGTCGTCATCGCTGAGTTATGCTGCTGCAACAAAACACGCAGAGTTCACTAATCTTTGTTGTGTGAACGGACAAAGCTTCGTACATTTTTAAATCAACATTTAGCCGCCAGGGAAATCTGTGCGTGTGTGTGTGTGTGCGTGCGTGTGTGTACAGTTTATTTACACCACAGCTGCAAAACATCCTCTTTATGGCTTTATAAGGATATAAAGACATTCTACAGTGTGTCACTTTAAGTCTACGATATCTATATATATTTTTAAACCACTCACTCTCCCACACCAAAGTCCATAGAGAAAATCAGTGATTTTAGCTGCGGGGACACAGGAGCTGCTGGTCCTCTGCTGCCTCGTGTGGTCACTTTGTGTCACTGACGTGAATCTAAATGAAGGTTTTTAAATGCCAAAGTAACAAAATCAGACATTAGAACTTAGTGATGGAGGCAGCAGTGGATCAACAACTCCTGTGTGTGTGTGATGTTAAAATCACTGATTTTCTCTGTGGACTTTGGTGTGGGAGAGTGAGTGATTTACAAGCTTCAGTTTCCTGTTGGAAAAGTCTGGGACGTGGACATGTTCTTAAGACATCGCAGACTTAAACTAGTAGATTTTAAGTCATTCATTAAGTGGCTCACAGCAAACAACCACACTCTAAAAGAAACAGAAAAGTCTTAAACTGCCCCTTTAATGAGGACGTCTATGTCTTCTGCCTGTGAACACTAAGCATCAGTGTCTGCAGACAAACCATTAATCACCATGTACGTGATAATGATCCAGTGTGAGATGGTTATTATTTCACTCAGGTGTGTAGTTATGAAAACACAGACATCACATGACGCTCGCTTCTGACACCAAACACTGTTGACTGGTGTCTGTGATCTGATCCACTGACACTATATCACATGTGAAATATAAGCCACATTAGAGGGCGGAGCTACAGTGAGACGGATTTGAAAAAAAGCACCTTTTATTTTCACCTGTGGGTTTTTTTGTTGAGCATGATGATAGAAAAAAAGCTCAAAACAGAACGTTTTTATTGACTTATTTTACACAATATTTGTGAAAAAGATCTTCTTAAAAACACACCACAGCGACGAGTGATAAAAATAGACAACTTTATTGATTAGTTTGATCAGTTGTGCCTGTTTCAGGTTGAGTTACAGTGCAGAGTTCACATCAGTGCAGGAAACATGCAGAATATGTCGTTTTAATTCATTCATCTTCAGCAACAACCAACAAAATATGCATTCATTAAATCCAGTAAAAGCAACACCAGGTGTTTCTGTGAAGATTCAATCCAAACTTCTTCTTCTTCTTCACACGTGAACTGGTCTAAAACAATCTGACAAAACCTGAAAACATCCGTTGTGCTTTTTATTTATTTGATTTGATTTGATTTTTTTTTGCGTTGTGGTTCATGGCGTTGTTTTCAGATGTGAGCATTAGGCTAAAAATAAATAAATGACAATAATGCCTAAGACAAGACAAGTGATCGCATTTTAATCATCAGCAGCATCAAAACAGAAGAACCTCACGTTTAATGAGCTACAAAACAGCTGCTCAGGCCTAACGGGACAAATGTGAAATTATGATTTAAATTCACCAAACACATGACGCTAAAATATAAAACCGCTCCTTAACTTCTGCTCAATTGTTGCAACGATGGAGAAATGTTTTATTTCAATGTCTCATAGTTGTTTTAGTGGTTTTGTCCTGAATAAATTCAACATGGCGTAAAATGAAAAAGGTGGGAGGAAGACTGATGGGGCGGTGCAGGGGGCGTGGCCTGGTAGTGACACTTTCTTGAGATATCTTAAACTTAAATTGATGACAATTTAATGAGGTGGGTGCTTTGTTCAGTGGACAGAAAACTGTTTTTTCTCCAAAGTCCAGAGAGAAAATCCGTGATTTTAGCTCACAGAGACCCAGGAGCTGCTGGTCCTCTGCTGCCTCGTGTGGTCACTTTGTGTCACTGACGAGAATATGAACAAATTATTTCAAAAGTCGAATTCACTAAAATCAGACATTAGAACTTAGTGATGGAGGCAGCAGTGGATCAACAACTCGTGTGTGTGTGTGTGTGTGATGTTAAAATCACTGATTTTCTCTCTGGACTTTGGTGTGGGAGAGTGAGTGGTTTACAAACTTCACTTTCCTGTTGGAAAAGTCTGTCTCACAGTGAGATAAAGACTGTACATGTGACGTCGATATCGTAGAGTCTCCTTTTGTTTTGGCAGCCATGTTTTCACTGAGAGTGAGCCTCTGTGTCTAAAGCAGCAGGGGGCGCTCAAACAGACCGTCAGTGCGTCATACAACCACATTTAAAACAGAAAACAAAACCTGAACCTGAATCATTTTAACAGTAAAATGTTACATGTGTTTTCTCTGGTGAAGTAACTCAAAAAGAACAGGGAGAAAAATAAGTTAACAAGATATTTTACATCAATGATTTTAAAAAATACACGACAGTTAAAAGTCAAACAAAGGAACATTCAGTGTGTAACTGTTGTGTCGATCATCAGCCCTTTTGTGTGTCACTCACACAGAGACACGGGTGAACTTCAGTGACGGGATTCAAACCCCTGACTCCGTCATGTGGAGGTCAGAGGTCGCAGCAGATCCAGCTGCGACTCCAGAGCGACTCTCTGCCGGTGAACGACCTGCGGCCACAAGAAACATCGCAAACAACTGTCACGAGACGTTCTGAGCGTGTGCGAAGTGTCACGACTTGTGTTTTTATGTTACCTGTCGTTTTATAGTCGCCAGTCACATTAGCCGAGGTCAGTGTTTGGTTGTTCATTAGCTGAACTATCAAACTGGGTTTCAGTACATTTTTCAGTTGGCATTTGCTTTTATTTTTGAAGTGTGGGCAACTATGTGACATCACTAACCAAACACCCCCCAAAAAGCCACAGAACAGTCCTTTGCGCCTCTGTCTCGTGCTCTGATGGGTTAGGGATTAAAATGATGAAAAAGAGAAAAAAGCAACAAAAAGTCTTAAATGTTTTATTGTAGATTTATTTTTACATTTCTCTTGTACAACAGTGGAAGTTACAGTTTGTACCACATTGTGTTGATAGAAAATATTCAGCTGCGCTCGACATCAACATATTAAAAATCATTGTAAAAACAATTCCAGTTAAATGACTTTACAGATAATATCGTCAAAGGTATATACAAGTTGCAATGAAAGTACGAAGAGTGTAAATGACGTTAATATCTGTATCAGAGGCTCAGTCAGTGTTGTGTTTGTCGTTTAATGGCATATAACAAAGAACAACACTGCCCCCTGGATTAGAGTGTGGGTACTGCCATGAATGACTGCTTTACATGGAAACTCACATGAGAGTGACGTCACATCTGAGTTGACCGTATTCTAGTAACAAACAAAGTAGCAGAGTATTTTAACTATTTATGCAAATGGCAGCCATCTTGGAATCCCATGTCAGGGTTTGCGAGGCTCCTCCAACTTCGAGTTCCTGTTGAAGGTCGGGCCCCTAAACTTAGATTCCCACGTCCGATTACAACTGTCACGCACCGTTACACCCCAAATGTTCAGTGCAGCCCAAAAATCATTTGTTTACACTGTGATCAAAGTCAAAGTTAACAACATGATGTTTTTTTTTCCCTGAACAGCCGTGAGACAAGTCCTCTTAAGTTTTGGTTTTGATGTTTGAACCCTTGAGTTCCATCGCTGCTCCTAATCTTGTCTCCATCAGACACATGACTAGCAGAGGCAGGTGAAGCCTCTGTAACATTGGTGTCTTGTGAGCTACCGCTCTGTGGTGGGCTGCCATCGTGGTTGGGAGCAACACAAATTCATTCGGAAAGTTTTTCATGGGGATTAAATGATGCCTCGGAGCTCCATGGTGATACCATGCCACCGAGACCGGTAAACATTATTGATGACACATGAGTTGCCAACAGACGAACACCACCCTGCTCACTGGTTTGGAGTTCTGTGAGCTCTCTGAACTCTTTTGGATCCCAGGGTCTTGGAGCTACCCATGTTCCCTGAGCTGCCAGAGCTCTTTGGTCTTCTTGAAATTCCAGGACTTTCTGAGATCCCTGGCTGTTTCCTTGATCTCCTTAATCCATCCCCTACTGAACACCAAGCTTCACTGGTCCTGGAGCTCCCTGAGGTCTTTGAGGTCCCTGAGATCCAAGAGCTTTCTAAGCCATTCCCTACTGGACAGCTACACACTGTTTTCAGTTTCCACAATGAATCTTTGTCTTTGTAAAAATATTTCCTGGAATAAAGTCCAGTATTCAGCAAGTGGTCATCAGGTTGACCACACAACTGCACAATGTCGTTCATGTTTGCCAATTCACAGTCTCTTGAATAAAACGTAGCCTTGAGGTATGCAGTGGTGATTATAGAGCCGAGGGACCACATGTCCACTGCCTCACTCAGAGGAAGACCCAGTGAGACTTCAGGGGCACGGTACGAAAGTTCTTGAAACACATCGCCACTTTCCAGATTGGAGACTAAATGAGCCAAACCAAAGTCGATCAGCTTCACCTTACAGGGCTGTAGACTGGGATTAGTCAGCATAATGTTCTGTAACTTGATGTCACAATGTACCATTTTTATGCTCTTAAGAGCGTTCAGTGCAACCAGCAGCTGTTGTGTGATCAGTTGAATCTCAGACAGAAACAGTTGCCTGCTGTTGTTAAAAACAAAATCGTAGAGCGTCATGTCCAGTTTCTCAAACTCCAGAAAAATGTTCCCTTGGAGCTCAAAGTGCCTGTTAAACCTGATCAAGCTGTTCTGGTCTGGGTCAAGATTCCTGAGGGATTCCAGGTTCTGTACCTCTTCTTTACCATATTTAGCTTTTACTTTTGCCATAGCCTTTACGGCCACCATCTCTCTGGTGTCTGATCTCCTGCACAGATACACATGTCCAAAGCCACCGTAACCAAGTACTTCCTTCACTTCATACCCACTTGATTCCATAAGTGGAACAAATCTATCATTCAGTAGTTGTGCATTCATTCTCTCCTGTTGAATGGTGCTTCTTTTGGGACTAGCAGAGGCAGGACAAGTCTCAACAGCATTGATGTCACCTGCGCGAGCTGTCTGTGGTGGACTGTCAGCAACCTTTCTGTCAGTCATGTTAGCTGTGAGTGGTGGATTCTCATAGCTGGAAGTGGCAGTTTCCTTATCCTTAAACAGGTGTGAGAAAAACCCATGGAACCTCTTGAAAAGCTTATGTTTGGCTTTGCCTTTTGACCCAATACTCCCATCAGTTGTGTTAATCTTGTCTCCATTGGAAACGTGACAAGCAGAGGCAGGTGAAGTCTCTGTAACACTGGTCTCACCTGAGGTATCGTTCTGTGGTGCTCTGCCGACACTGTTGGCTGTGCCTCTGTCAGCAAAGCCAGCTGTCGGTGGTGGTTTCTCGTTGCTGGAAGGAGCAGTTTCCTCATCTTTCGTACTGGTGAAAGATCCTTTCTTAAAAAGCTGTGAAAAAAATCCATTGACTCTCTTTAAAAGCTTATTTTTGGCTTTGACTTTTGGGCCCATAGTTCCATCAATTGAGCTAATCTTGTCTCTATTAGAGACATGACTAGCAGAGGCAGGTAAAGGCTCGGAAACATTGGTGTCATGTGAGCCAGCTTTCTGTGGTGATCGGTCAACGGTGTTGGCAGTGGCTCTATTGACTAAGCCACCTGATGGAGGTACTTTCTTATTGTTGGAAGTTGCACAATCACCACGAAAGTATTTCTTGGCTATAAACGGATGCCTCAGAGCTTCACTGGGGGAGATTCTTTTCTTTGGATCTTTTTGCATCATTTCTTTGAGGAGGCTTATGAAAGCCTGTGTGTCCTCATTAGCAGCAGAACCTGGGCGAGTCTTAACAATGTCATCGAAACTGGCAAACATTTGTGATGACACGTGAGTTATCAATGGGTGAAAACCATGCTGCTCACTCAAGGAGCTCCCAGAGCTACCTGGCTGTTTCTCCGACTTTCTTGACCCGGTCCTTCTTGAACAAGTAACTGATTTGTGCTGCTCATTGGACTTGGAGCTCCATGAGCTCTCCGAGCTCCCTGAGATCCCAGACCTTTCCGAGCTCCTCGAATTCTCTGACATCTCGGAGCTTTCTGAGACATTCCCTACGGAACAGCTACACTTTATTTTCAGTTTCCACGAGGAGTCTTTGTCTTGGGAAAAATATTTACTGGTATAAAGTCCAGTATTCAGCATGTGGTCATCAGGTTGACCAAGCAACTGCACAATATCGTTCATGTTTGCCAATTCACAGTATCCTGAATACAACACAGCCTTGAGGTATGCAGTGGCAAGGACAGAGCCGAGGGACCACATGTCCACTGCCTCACTCAGAGGAAGACCCAGTGAGACTTCAGGAGCTCTGTACGAAAGTACTTGAAACACATTGCCAAGTTTCAGATTGGAGACTGTATAAGCCACACCAAAGTCGATCAGCTTCACCTTACAGGTCTGTAGACTGGGATTAGTCAGCATAATATTGTCCAACTTAATGTCACAATGTACCAATTTAATGGTCTTAAGAGCGTTCAGTGCAACCAGCAGGTGTCGCGTGATGATTTGAATCTCAGACAGAAACAGTCGCCTGCTGTTGTTGAAAACCAAATCGTAGAGCGTCATGTCCAGTTTCTCAAATTCCAGAAAAATGTTTCCTTGGAGCTCAAAGTGCCTGTTAAACCTGATCAGGCTGTTCTTGTCTGGGTCGAGGTTCCTGATGGATTCCAGGTTTTGCACCTCTTCTTTACCATATTTAGCTTTTACTTTGGATACAGCCTTTACAGCCACCGTCTCTGCGGTGTCTCTTCTCTTACAAAGATACACATGTCCAAAACCGCCAAAGTCCAGGAATTCCTTCACTTGATACCCACTTGATTCCATAAGTGGAACAAATCCATCACTTGGCGGTTTTGTTTCCATTCTCACCTGCTGAATGTTAGCGCAGACATGAGAAAGCTATCCTGATGTTAGAACAATGCAATTTCACTACTAGAACGTTTCTTTCTTCCTTGGTGTTTCCAGCTGGTCGCCTCCATAATGACGCATTACTGCTTCCTCCTCACACCTCAGCTCAGAGCCTCGTTCCTCTTCTTCTCGAGCACTTCTTAGAGGTCTGGTTTTCCTGGTTTTTAGTGTGCATGATGTCGTCACACTTAGAAGGAGGATGTGACTGTCTGCGGTTGAATGGTGCATGTGTACAGATCAAAGGCCGACGGAATTCCCTGCTAAGGTTGCCATGGCATTGGTGATGGAAGAACCAAGAACAATTTGAAAATAAAGTTGGAAATGCCGAGTTATCAGCCGAGTTCGGGATCAGACACAAACTCAGGGCGATTTTCAAGCGATTTGGTCGTGACTGACACACTTCCTGTTTCGGACCCAATTATAAACCTTTGGGGACGATGAGCGGACGTGTCGTGTAACATAACTGAAGAATAGAGATTTGGCGTTTGGGACGCTCTGCGACACCCCAACTAGAAGTCCAAGAACAATAGGACAGAGTGCTCTGACGCCGTGTAACATGAAGGACAGTCCATACTGTCCTCTTTGGGACACCCAAGAACAGGTCCACAATTCGTTTTTGTGATTGCAAGCATCACTGACAACACTTCAGAAGCCGTGATGGGCAATTCCTTGCCCTGCCTCCTCAGATTTACCTTGCGACTCGACCTCAAAAGACTCAAAAGACTCCGGGACAGTATTTATTAGACCTGTAGGTGTCAGGGTTGGTTACTCTGAGGTCTGGCGTAAACAGGAAGTCAGGTCTGACGGTGACCAGGTGTCCACATGCACCAGGTTGGTCACTGCTACAGGTGGGTGGATCCATGAATTGAGCCATTTAATTGGACGATAGTTCCTGTTATTGTTTATTAATCGACCAATTATAACAAATGTATGTTCTCATAAACCTGTGAATCTTTTTTCCTACAGAAATTGTTGTTTTTTTGTTTTTTAATGACCTGTTTCATGTGTTTAATATTTATTTTGATTGAATATACTGTCATTGAAGGTTCAGTAAAACATTGAACAGTGTTTCCATGGTGACACATTGACATTTTAATGTTTCACATATTAAAACCTAAAGTTGTTATTTTGTTAATTTGAGCCTCAACAAAGATCTGGATTGTTTTTAATAATCTAACCTTTGATCCGTTTGTCCATCTATAAATTATATCAGTATATTTTATATCATTATTATTATTATTATAATAATAATAATAATATCTTATATTTTGGTTCAGCTTCCTTCCTTCCTACAACTACTCAAACTACTACAGATTTTAAAACAGATAAAAAGCCTCAGACTCACATCTTTTTTCTCAGTTTTCCTCTGAATTTTAGGAAAAATCGAAAGAAAATAAGTTTATTTATAGATTTATTTTCTCTTTCCTCACACGCTGTCTCATCGTCCTCCGTGGACCCTGTCGTTTCTGGGACCCTATTTTGAAGAGGACAGTTGTGGATGCCACAGAGTCCTGGCTGTTTTAACAAGGCTGGCGTCTAAATAAAGACACACACATGTCTGTCTCTGCAGGATTCCACACATGCTTTGATGAACGTGCAGAATTACAGCGAGGACGGATGAGACCACTTTAGTCCGAGCAAACAGAGTGAGAATGAAAACGTCAACGAGTCCATAATGATCATAATAATACACTTATAATTTGAAATAGTTGATGACTGTAATGTTGTGAGAGGTTTCTCTGTCATTTTCTGTCCACACAGGAGTTAAAAAACATCATTTATCCGACCTTTATAGCTGAATGAATCATCCACTATTTAAATAATTCAGTTTGATGACTTTGAGGCTTTATTTTAATCATTAAAACCTGTTTGTGTGATTTTTCAGCTTCTTAAATGTGAATTTGCTCTGGTTTCTCTGATCCATAAAACAAAGATATCATTTTGGATTGATTTCCAGGTTTGACAAACACTGGTCGACATTTTCCGATATTTTATCCACCGAACAACGAGGGTTGAGTCAGATTGACTGGATTGAATGTGTGTCTGATGTCATTATTGAAACTCAGACACAGATTCAACCATTCAGCAAAGAACAGTTAATATCACTGTGCAGCTCCACATGAAAAAAATAAATACAAGTTTAACGCTCAGAACACTCTGTGTTCATGTTTTATCTCGTGTGTGTGTGTGTGTGTGTGTGCGTGTGTACAGGCATGCAGCATGTGTGTGAGTCACACACAGATGCAAACACTGATGTCTGTGTCTGTGTGAGAGACACACGACGACTGTCCCAAATATGTGACGATCACACAAAACAAAAAAAGCTCTGAAATGTGAATGAGGTGAAGTGTGTTTCTGTTTGGTCAACATGGTGGTGATCAGCTGTGTGATTCCATCAGATGTTGATGAAGATTCTCGTAAACGTCTCAAACGTCTCTCTTTGTGAGTGAAGTGAGTGAAGATCTGGGTTTTTCCCTCGTCTCCGGAGGAGCCAGAGGTCAGAGGTCACGCGGTTCACACAGAACATGGACTGACCTTGAGTTGTTGTTGGAGCTCACTGTTGAGGCGCGTCAGCACCGCGTTGGTTTCCCTGTTCTTCCGGATCGCCGTCTGGATCTCCCTCTTCTGCCTGACACACAGACACACACAGACACACACACACACACACACACACACACACACAAACACACACACACACAGACACATACAAACACATACAGACACACACAAACACACACAGAGACACACAAACACACAAAGACACATACAAACACATACAGACACACACAAACACACATATAGACACACAAACACACACAGACACATACAAACACATACATACAGACACACAGACACACACAGACAAACACAAACACACAGACACACATAGACACACACAAACACACATACAAACACATACAGACACACAAACACACACACAGACACACAAACACACACAGACACACACAAACACACATAGAGACACACAAACACAAACACACATAGACACACAAACACACACAGACACACAAACAGACACATACAAACACATACAGACACACAAACACACAAACACACACAGACACACAAACAGACACATAGAAACACATACAGACACAAACACATAAACACACACAGACACACAGACACACACAAACACACATAGAGACACACAAACACAAACACACATAGACACACAAACACACACAGACACACAAACACACACAGACACACAAACAGACACATACAAACACATACAGACACACAAACACACACAGACACACAAACAGACACATAGAAACACATACAGACACACAAACACATAAACACACACAGACACATACAGACACACACAAACACATACAGACACATACAAACACATACAGACACACAAACACACAAACACACACAGACACACAAACAGACACATAGAAACACATACAGACACACAAACACATAAACACACACAGACACACAAACACACACAGACACATACAAACACATACAGACACACCAACACACACAGACACACAAACACACAGACACACAAACACACAAACACAATTCATTTGTTGAGTAAATCAAGTTCAGGAACAGGAAGTGAGTTGTGTGCATGTGTGTCAGCGTTTGTTTAACATTGAACAGAAGATGAATGAAAGAGTCAGAGATGAAAGACGGAAAAATATCGGAAACTTCACTCACGCTCTGACCACGCCCCAAAATACAGACGTTCTAGAGAAATATTAACATATTAACATTAACATATTATTATTATGATCCATCTTATTATAATGAATTGCATTTTTGAGGCCTTTGACCACGCCCCAAAACTCATGGTGGACATTTACGACTGTGGGAGGGGCCAATAAGTGCGCCGCCTCCTGTTCTAATTCACCTGAACAGCAGGTGTAGAAGGTCGGGAAGAAGAAAAAAATGACATCATGATCCAAACACAACAGGACGGCCGCCATCTTGGATTGAACGATTTTGGCGATTTTGCACCAACGACCTTTGAAGGAACTTGTTTTATTGTATGACTTGTTTATTTGTGTTGTTTTAATCATTTCTACAGTGTCTTATGTTTCTATATTTTATTCTCTGATACATCTTGGACTGACCTAAGGGGGGCGCTGTTGAGCCCATGACTAATAACAATAGTGCGATAACCTTTTCATAACTTTGGAATTATTGAACGTTCAAGTCTTAAAAAGACACTTGTTGGACAGACAGAGTCCACAGTTTGACTGACTTTTGAGCAGGTTTTGTCGGGTGAGGGAAGGACGCGGCGGCGGTGGGCGGGACCGTGGGCGGCGTCAGTGTCTCTGCGCTCTGAGTCTCAGCGTGGTACTTCTTGCGAACTGGTTTCTGTGGCACCTGAGAGGAGCCAGCGACCACGACGACGTCCTGGGAGAAAAACGTAAAAACAAGCCACAAGTCAGCGTACGAAAACACTCAAACTCTGACACATGAATGAATGAATGAATGAGTGAATGAATGACCTGTTTTGAAGTCAAGTTCTCAGTGCTTGGACCAAATCTGGACGGTGGACACGGGTCGTCAGGTTTGACACTGATCTCCTCCTGCAGCACAGACGGTTTTCCACATCATTGTTTCATGAAATGAGATAAAAAAGTTCACTGAAGTGAAAAAGTCGCAGCACAAACTGTAGTTTTTAGCACTTGTGTCTGTCTTCGTCCACACAGTCCTGTCCCATGGTGTCTGTGGACATTTTAATGTGGGGTTTAGCGAACGTGATCCTCTAATTTCTACGAGCTTGTCTCTGCACTGTGGTTTTCCTGATGCTTTAAACAGGCTCACGCTGCTGCTGCTGCTGCTGCTGCAATTCTGCCCATGAAAAAACCTAAAAATGCATTCTGCTGAGCAACGCAAGCGCAATAATGGACATTACTGCTGAATATGAAACACGAGCGCGGCGTGGAAACATTAAAACACGGGTGCGGGAGCTGCTGCAGTGGCAGTAAACCACAGGAGCTCCATTAGCTGCATGTGTGGTCACAGCAGCCAGAGGTCACGGCGGTTTCACTTCAGCAATGTCAGAGAAGGAGAAGGAGGATCATCGCCGTCACGCTGGAGTTTCACCATTTAAATGATACAAATTAGAGCGAAGCAGCAGGAATTATGAGCGACTCAGGAGAAAGTAGAGTTGTAGACATTAAACCTGCACGTGGTAACTGTGCTAACAGGCCATTAAAAACTAACTCACGCAGTCTGAGGGTTTGATTTTTGGTGCTGACGGAGGCGGTGAATCACGGCTGCACTGACACACGACTCTAACCCACCACAGTCAAGTGTCGTGAAACTTTAGTGAAGTCAAGTGAATTTGTTTTAGCTCAGAGGAGCTGCTGGTTCACTGCTGCCTCGTGTGGTCACTTTGTGACACTGAGGTCAATCTGAACAAAAACCCAGAATTAATAAAATAAGACATTAGAACTTAGTGATGGAGGCAGCAGTGGATCAACAACTGTGAGTGAGTGGTTTACAAACTTGTAAAAGTCTGTCTGACAGTGAGATAAAGACGTGAACATGTTTTATAACAGCATCCACACATGGAATAATTTAATATAATTTAATTTAATTTAATTTAATTTAATTTAATTTAATTTAATTTAATTTAATTTAATTTAATTTAATTTAATTTAATTTATGGTCCTTGCAGTTCATATATAAATAAAACATACACAGGTTTATTGTGTAGTCAGTGTAATAGTCTGACACAGAACATTCACAGTCCAGGACCCAACCCTGACAGTGAGACCTGGTTTTTCTGCTCACCTCTTCTTTGAAGTGACTGAAGTCAGCGAAGTTTGGCTGCTGAACTGAACTCTGAGCACTTTTCTCTGTGGCAGAGATGAAATGAGAAACCTGAGAGAAAACGACAAGTGACAACTGATGAAGCAAAAAAATGTCCCTCAATCGTGAGTGAACGGGACATTTGTTTACAAGTGTCGAACATGAGGAAATCATACTCTCTCCCACACCAAAGAAAATCAGTGATTCTAGCTCACAGGGACACAGGAGCTGCTGGTCCTCTGCTGCCTCGTGTGGTCACTTTGTGTCACTGAGGTCAATCTCAACAAAGCAGAATTATTAAATAAGACATTTAAACTTAGTGATGGAGGCAGCAGTGGATCAATAACTCCTGTGTGTGTGATGTTTAAATCACTGATTTTCTCTGTGGACTTTGGTGTGTGAGAGTGAGTGGTTTACAAACCACTTTCCTGTTCTAACAGTGACATAAAGACGTGAACATGTGACATACAGGAGATATCATAGACTTAAACTGATGTAGATTTTATGAAGTGTTTTCTGTAAGAACGAGCCTGCTCAGCTCTAGGTGTACTGTAGGGGGCGCTCACAGCACAACCACACTTTGAAGTTTGCAGAATTGTACAATATAAAAAGTGTGAGTCACCTGAGAGGCCGACGGTCTTGGAGGCAGAGCTGGAGGAGGAAGTAACCATCCAGCACTTTTTACTCCTGAAACACACAAGACAATATGCACTTAAACCTGAGTCAAAAACACCTTAAACCTGAGTCAAAAACACCTTAAACCTGAGTCAAAAAAAACCTTAAACTTGGGTCAAAATACATTAAACCTGAGTCAAAAAAACCTTAAACCTGGGTCAAAAACACATTAAACCTGAGTCAAAAAAAACTTTAAACCTGGGTCAAAAACACCTTAAATCTGAGTCAAAAACACATTAAACCTGAGTCAAAAACACCTTAAACCTGAGTCAAAAAAAACTTAAACCTGAGTCAAAAACACATTAAACCTGAGTCAAAAACACCTTAAACCTGAGTCAAAAACACCTTAAACCTGAGTCAAAAAAACCTTAAACCTGGGTCAAAAACACATTAAACCTGAGTCAAAAAAAACCTTAAACCTGGGTCAAAAACACCTTAAACCTGAGTCAAAAACACCTTAAACCTGGGTCAAAAACACATTAAACCTGAGTCAAAAAAAAACTTAAACCTGGGTCGAAAACACCTTAAACCTGAGTCAAAAACACATTAAACCTGAGTCAAAAACACCTTAAACCTGAGTCAAAAAAACCTTAAACCTGAGTCAGAAACACATTAAAACAAAATATAATTTTGTTGATTCCATCTCAGGATCTGTGAAGAGCCAGGTCAGTGTGAGGATGTGGTACCTGGCGCCCCCTGCTGGAGCAGCTTGTTGAGGTCCAGTGACGAGGCTCTGGAGTGGGTCTTCTGGGGTCGTGGTGGAGGCGTCGGAGGCTCCTCGGTTTTCTTCAGACTGTCTTCAAAGGATGTGCTGGAGTAAGACCTGCAGACAGAAACAACACCGAGACACAGGTCTGTGATGGTTCTGTGACGCGGGTCTGTGACATGGTTCTGTGAAGCGAGTCTGTGACATGGTTCTGTGAAGCGAGTCTGTGACATGGTTCTGATCCGGTCACACTGTGAGTGAAATGCTCTCACCTTGGCCTGGTTCTGGTCCTCATCTGTGGGTCCAGATCCTGAGGAGGTTCTGAGAGGAAGAACACATTCAAGTCACACTCTAATGACTGCAAATTTATACCAAGGTTTTTACACCTCGGTTGACAACAAATTCAAGGACTTTCCAGGACCTTCCAGGACTAATTCTCTCAAATTCTAGGAGTGAATGTGTTGACACAGCTTCAGATGGGAGGACAACATGACGTCCACTTTTATTGATTTACATCTGGACAAAGTGATTGTCTTTTGTCTTTGTATTTAGGGCCATTTTCAAAAACTTTCAAGGGCCTTGAATTATTTTTGTCACATTCACAAACTGTGAGAACTGTTTTATATTTTCCTCTGTAATGACTTTAAAAAAAGCTTCAGGTTTTAAGGAAAATTCATGTTCAGCTACATTCTCTTATCTTATCTTTTATATCTTACATTATCTTATCTCTTATATCTTACCATATCTTATCTCTTATATCTTACCTTATCTTATCTTATATCTTACCTTATCTTATCTCTTATATCTTACCTTATCTTATCTCTTATATCTTATCTCTTATATCTTACCTTATCTTCTTATATCTTACCTTATCTTATCTCTTACCTTATCTTATCTCTTATATCTTATCTTATCTCTTATATCTTACCTTATATCTTATCTCTTATATCTTACCTTATCTTATCTCTTATATCTTACCTTATCTCTTACCTTTTCTTATCTTATCTCTTATATCTTACCTTATCTTATCTTATATCTTACCTTATCTTATCTCTTATATCTTACCTTATCTTATCTTATCTTATCTTACCTTATCTTATCTTATATCTTACCTTATCTTATCTTATCTTATCTTATCTTATCTTATCTCTTATATCTTATCACCTGGTCTCTGAGGAAAAGCACAGAGTGGTAGAATAGGTTTCTGCTGTGATGTCGTCGCTCTCGTCAAATCATCATCTGTACAAACAAAGAGAAGACAATGTTTATTCATAATTTATTCATTTAAAATTTAAAATTATGAAGAGGACAAATAAAAGACTGTAATCCAGCTGTAATCTGATCAAATTATTCCCAATGGAAATACACAAGAGTCTGTGGATTATTTAACATCTTTTTTTTTTTTTAACATCTAAGAATCCATTGCCTTCTTTATTAAATTATAAATTACCTTTTTTATTTCATGTCATATAATGTTCTTAAAAATAATGTGAATTACAATTTACAAGAAATAAACAAATATGCCGCTTTTTAAACGACTAAAAATATATTTTTTTGCTGTTTTTATGAGACAAGAATATAAAAATAATTAATTTCATACATTATGAAATGAGAGGAAATAGTTTCTCAGAAATAAAATCTGTTGTTTACCAACAAATGAGACATAGTAAATAATAAAATATATTACACTTCCAAAAATATTCTTTTGTAATAAACAGAAAAGCAACAGAAATGATTATTTATTTTATTGCAACAGACTTTGTTTTTAAGAAAAAATATCTCATTCATTTAAAAAAACTGAACTTTTTAAATGACTTTTAACTTATGGAGAATGAAATAAATATATTTGTTTACCTTGTTGACACGATTCTTCTTTTAAAGATTGTTTTGTTAAACTCGGCTCAAATCTGCTGCGACTCTGAAAAAGACAAAAACAAAGCAATGAAATGAGATCAGACAGGAGTTCATATTCAGAGTGTTGCTGCCCCCTGCTGGTGACAAAGAGAGGTGTAATCTCCATCACAGAGGGTCACTTTTCTTCATCGTGGGTTTGGTGAACTTCCTGTCTGCAGTTTTTAATGAATCAGTGTGAATTATTAAAAGAAATCTCAGTGTCTGTAGAAGTGTATGAAATGTGTTGGTGTTCACCATGTGACTGTGTCGAGGTGCAGCGTCGTCCTCAAACACGATGAGCGGCTCTGTGCTCTGGAGAAGAGACAAGAATAAATGTAACGATGATAAAATCAGATTCTTTATGAGTTTGTTTGTTTTTCCTCTTACTTCAGGAGTGTCGGCCATGTTCTCCTCCTCCTCCTCCTTTATCTTCATCACCTCCTCCTGCTCCTCCTGCTCCTCCTCCTCCTCCTCTTGTTGAGGTCTCAGAGTCACAGGTAAACTCTCCGGCAGAGCGTAGCCGTTCTTTCTCGCCACAATCAGGTGAAACGCCGTGCAGAACTCAGAGAAGGTGAGAGCGCCATCTCTGTCCACGTCACTCAACTCCCTGTGAAAGAAACAAGATTAAGAAATGAGATTAACCACTCCAGGTTAACCACTTCAGATAAACCACTTCAGATTAACCACTCCAGATAAACCATTACATTACATTACATTACATGTCATTTAGCAGACGCTTTTATCCAAAGCGACTTACAATAAGTGCATTTAAACATTTGGGTACAAATAAGAGCTAGAAGTAAGAAAGAGCTTCAAGTAAGACAAACTATGAAGTGCTAGTCATAAGTGCGATGTATAAGTTTTTGGGTTTTTTTTGTCGTCGTCGTCTTAGTCGAGGTAGAGTCGGAAGAGATGTGTTTTTAGTCGGCGGCGGAAGATGTGGAGGCTTTCCGCTGTCCGGATGTTGATGGGGAGCTCGTTCCACCATTTGGGAGCTAGGACAGTGAACAGTCTCGAGTTCCTCTGCGATCCTCTCAGTGAGGGGGCAGCGAGCCAGTTTGCCGATGCAGAGCGGAGTGGGCGGGCTGGGGTGTAGGTTTTGATCATGTCCTGGATGTAGGCTGGACCGGATCCGTTTGTAGCATGGAACGCAAGCACTAGAGTCTTGAAGCGGATGCGAGCAGCTACAGGAAGCCAGTGAAGGGACTGGAGGAGCGGTGTAGTGTGGGAGAATTTTGGTAAATTGAAGACCAGCCAATATAAACCAATATAAACCAATATACCAGCCAATATAAACCACTCCAGATTAACCACTCCAGATAAACCACTTCAGATTAACCACTCCAAATTAACCACTTCAGATTAACCACTCCAGATAAACCACTTCAGATTAACCACTCCAGATAAACCACTCCAAATTAACCACTTCAGATTAACCACTCCAGATAAACCACTTCAGATTAACCACTCCAGATAAACCACTCCAAATTAACCACTTCGGACTAACCACTTCAGATAAACCACTTCAGATTAACTACTGCAGATTAACCACTCCAGATAAACCACTCCAGATAAACCACTTCAGATTAACCACTCCAGATAAACCACTGCAGATGACAACAGTTTACATTGTCTGATCTACTTTAGTCTGTAATTAATAAAAAATAGTTTGTTACAAACAGACTCGACTACTGTGATGTTCATTTGAATATTTTTTCGAACATTTATTGTTTCTCACTCATTCACTCACACTTGCTCACTCACTCACTCAGACACTCATTCACTCACTCACTCACAGACTCACTCGCTCACCAGATGTGTGACAGTTCAGGGATGGGGAGTTTGGATTTAGTGAAGAAGTTTTTGGCCACAGATCCTGAGAAAAACAAAGAAAATAATAATTTATTAGTTTATGTTTTGAAATATTCACATCATTGATTAGCAGCTGCCTTTTCTAAGATTTTAGAAACAAAGGGAAGATTAGAAAGAGGTTAGTAGTTAGCTAAAATATCTGGGTCAAGGGTCGCTCTTTTGAGAAGGGGTTGAAAAACTGCTGTTTTAAACGTTTGGGGCACATATCCAGTTAATAAGGATAGATTAATTTGAGTTAATATAGAGCTGTTAATTAAAGGAAACACATCTTTAAACAGTTTGGTGTCAGTGTTGTTGTGTTAGTTTGTGTTTGTTTTTCTGCCAATTAAAAGAGTTGTGTTCGTATTAGTGTTGTGTGTTTTTAGTTTGTGTTGTGTTGTGTTATGTTGTGTTCTGTTGTGTTGGTGGTGTTGTATTTGTGTTGTGCTGAGTTGTATTGATGTTGTGTTTTTGTTGTGTTGGTGGTGTTGTGTTATTGTGTTGAGTTGTGTTGATGTTATGTTTTTGTTGTGTTGTGCTGAGTTGTGTTGATGTTGTATTTTTGTTGTGTTGTGGTGTGTTTGTGTTGGTGTTGTGTTGATGTTGAGTTGGTGTTGTGTTGGTGTTGTGTCCCTGTGTGTGTGTCAGTGTGTCAGTGTTGTTGTGTGCTTTTGTTGTGTTGGTGTTGTGTTCTTCCATTAGATCCTTCTGTGTGTGTCAGTGTTGTTGTGTGTTTTTGTTGTGTTGAGTTGGTGTTGTCGTGTTGTGTTGGTGTTGTGTTGAGTTGGTGTGGTGTTGGTGTTGTTGTGTGTTTTTGTTGTGTTGTGTTGGTGTTGTGTTGAGTTGAGTTGGTGTTGTGTGTTTTTGTTGTGTTGTGTAGGTGTTGTTGTGTGTTTTTGTTGTGTTGTGTTGTGTTGGTGTTGTGTTGAGTTGGTGTTGTGTGTTTTTGTTGTGTTGTTGTTGTGTTGTTGTTGTGTGTTTTTGTTGTGTTGTGTTGGTGTTGTGTTCTTCCATCAGACCCTCCTATGTGTGTGTCAGTGTTGTTGTGTTGTCTTGTGTTGTTGTTGTGTTGGTGTTGTGTTGTGTTGGTGTTGTGTTCTTCCATCAGACCCCCCTATGTGTGTGTCAGTGTTGTTGTGTTGTCTTGTGTTGTTGCGTGTGTACCGAGGATCAGAGCGCCCAGGTCCGGCTGAAGACTCCTGAACTGGTTGGTGTAATAGTCGAGCTGTTCCTCTGTGATCCTCCAGGGGTCAGTGTCACAATAATCATCCACATCCTGACGGTTTATCCTCTCTGATGAAGACGCCTGAGCCACAAACACACAAACACACAAACACAGAGAGAAGAAGAAAAACATGTGAATTATTATTTAAAATGTTATAAAATTCAGATCCAAACAAAAGAACTCATTTGTACCCGGGTCATGACAGGATGTTCCACCGTGGGTTTGGAGGCGTACTTGTTGGGGGAGGAGTGCGGCTCCAGCTGAGCCAGCGGCCATTTTGTCTGCGTCCCTTCATAGACTGACGGACATAAGACAAACTGACAACATCCAGCTACCATTTTCCTCTCAATTACACATTTATTTAGTTATATAAAAACAAGGTCATAATAAAAACTTACTGATTTGTGAGTCGGCTCCATTTTTCTGTTTGACGCACGAGTAGCTGCGATACGTCGCTGGAGAGATAGGTGGGGAAGTGTGTGGTGATCCAGGTGGAGACCAGGGTTCCTGTCAAAACCAGGACGCAATGACATCACCAGGATTTCAGCCACTTAATCAAATACTTCAAATTCTTGTGCACGGTATCTTATGAACATGTTCACGTCTTTATCTCACTGTCAGACAGACTTTTGTTTGTAAACCACTCACTCTCCCACACACACACACACTCACTCTCCCACACCAACGTCCACAGAGAAGACCTCAGTGACACAAAGTGACCACACGAGGCAGCAGAGGACCAGCAGCTCTATTTCCAGCAGATATTTCAAGAACATCATGTTCACTGCTTTATGTTTGTAAACCACTCACTCTCCCACACACACACACACACACACCCCAGAGAGAAAATCAGTGATTTTGACGGGGGGGCACAGGAGCTGCTGGTCCTCTGCTGCCTCGTGTGGTCACTGTGTGTCACTGAAGTCAATCTGAACACAGGATTTCAAACACTGAAGTGACAAAATAAGACATTTGAACTTAGTGATGGAGGCAGCAGTGTGTGTGTGTGTGAGATGTCTGTGGACTTTGGTCCATTGACAAAAACCCACATTAGTGGAACTCTGGTCATATGTAGTTGACAAAAGCATGAGCTCAAATGTCGGTTGTTTGAAATAAGTAAACAACAACTGATGTTGGTATCACATATTAATGGTGGTGGTATCAGTGTTATTGAGACTAACGATCAGTGCTGATACTGGTATTGAACATTTTGAACAATAAACAGCACCTAAATCATCAGAGGTTTAGTCCTGTGCTTACCTTCTTCTCCACAGTGGCCTCCAGGCGTCTGAAGCTGCTTCTGTCAGCCAGAGTCCACGACACTGATCCACACTGAGCTTCTACACCGAGAGGCAGGGACGAGTATCTCATCTCTGCTTCATTCTTCATCCCCACAAATCTGGGCAGAGGTAGATCTGCAGCCATAACAGAGGAAGAGAACCAGAGGCTCACTCACTTACACTTTCCAACAGCAAAGGGAAGTTTGTAAACCACTCACTCTCCCACACCAAAGTCCACATAGAAAATAAGTGATTTTAACATCACACACACAGGAGTTGGTGATCCACTGCTGCCTCCATCACCAAGTTCTAATGTCTGATTTTGTCAATTCGGGGTTTAAAATCCTCTGTTCAGATTGACCTCAGTGACACACAGTGACCACACGAGGCAGCAGAGGACCAGCAGCTCCTGTGTCCCTGTGAGCTAAAATCACTGATTTTCTCTCTGGACTCTGGTGTGGGAGAGTGAGTGGTTTACAAACTTCACTTTGCTGTTGGAAAGTCTGTCTGACAGTGAGATAAAGACGTGATCATGTGACGTAGATATGGTGAGTCTTTTGTTCTCAGGCTGCAGGGGGCGCCATCTGCACAGTTAGTGTTGACTACCTCACACAACTACACTTCTACAAACCTTAACTAGCATTTTGCTGATATTTACCATGTTATGTCATTTGTACTTTTTATATTTCCATTTAAGTAGCTAAAAAAAAAACATGTGATGTAAACAAAAAAACCTGATTTTAGAGTTTAACCTCATGTGTGACAATCACTGAGACAACAGGAGTTCATCAGGATGAGCGTCTGTGATCAATCATGGCCGATTTCAAATCTATACTCTTCATATTAATCCATCATGATCCTGCGTCACATGCTGTGAGACTGTGTCTTCTGCTCTCCTAACCCACTTAGCCCTTTCCACACGATTAGACCAAATCCTGCCACGTTCAGATTATCTCCTGATCCATTTTGGCTCTCGTCAGACTCCTCCGGCCTGAGCGGAACACTTACTGGTGGCTGTGACACTGTCCAGGCGAACAGGCAAACCTGCCTGAGCGGCGGCGAGCAGCTTCAGAGCCACGTAGAACTGAGGCGTACCAAAGTAACCCAGCTGCCTCGCGCCACACACCTCAGTCACCTGCGAAACACAGCATCATATCCAACATCAGGGAGCAGATACATACATGGAATGAATTTCAAAGTCAAGTCTGGACTTTGTTTTTCCTGAAGCAAGAGCTGTCACCATCATGTGTTTATGAACTATGAACGAATGAATGAGGGCGCTGCTGTTATTGTCTCATGAGGCCGAGGGTCATGTGCAGTGCATGGGCTCATTGTGCTCGACCTGCACTGAAAGTCACTCTGCAGCTTTCACAGCGACGTGAGATCCACATCTGCACAGGAGATGATTCCAGAAACACCGCTAATGACCACGAGGAACCACACCACTCATCACATGAGAAGAAGAAGAAGAAGAAGTACTACGACTTCGTCTTATTCTACTACTACCACTACTTTTACTACCACTTCTACTACTATTACTACTATTTCTTCTACTACTACTTCTACAACGACTACTTCTTCTCCTACTACCACTACTTTTACTACCACTTCTACTACTATTACTACTATTTCCTCTACTACTACTACTACTACTTCTACAACGACTACTTCTTCTCCTACTACCACTACTTTTACTACCACTTCTACTACTATTACTACTATTTCTTCTACTACTACTACTACTACTACTACTACTTCTACAACTAATACTTCTTCTACTACTACCACTTCTACTACTACTACTATTTCTTCTACTACTACTACTACTACAACGACTACTTCTTCTCCTACTACCACTACTTTTACTACCACTTCTACTACTATTACTACTATTTCTTCTACTACTACTACTCCTTCTTCTTCTACTACTACCACTACTTTTACTACCACTTCTACTACTACTACTACTATTTCTTCTTCAACAACTACTTCTTCTTCTTCTATTACTTTTACTACTACTTCTACTAGTATTACTACTATTTCTTCTACTACTTCTTCTACTACTACTACTTCTTATTCTACTACTACCACTACTTTTACTACCACTTCTACTACCACTACTACTACTTCTACAACTACTACTTCTTCTCCTACTACCACTTCTACTACTACTACTACTACTTTTTCTTCTTCTTCTACTACTACCACTACTTCTACTACTACTACTATTTCTTCTTCTACAACTACTTATTCTTCTTCTATTACTTTTACTACTACTACTTCTTCTTCTACCACTACTTTTACTACCACTTCTACTACTATTACTACTATTTCTTCTATACTTCTTCTTCTACTACTTCTACTTCTTCTTCTACTACTACTACTTCTTCTTCTACTACTACTACTTCTACTACTTCTTCTACCACTACTTTTACTACCACTTCTTCTACAATCACTACTATTTCTTCTTCTACTGCTACTTATTCTTCTTCTATTACTGTTACTACTACTACTACTACTTCTTGAGTAATTATAGTAAAAATCAGATTATGTTATTTAAGACATATTCACATGCACTTTTATTGTGAGTAGAACGAGTGACGTAATAATGCTGCAGTTCTGCTGAAAAGCACCAGAGGGCAGGTGTCAGAAGGTTTTCCTGCCAACATGGCGGCGTAAACAAACTGAGCCACTGACGTCAGGAGCTCCGCTGGTAAAGAACGATTATAAATAGAAGTTTAAATTGGATTCTTTCAGCATTAGGAGCTTTAATTCATTAACCAGTTGTTGTTGTATAATGACAAATAAAGATGCTTTCCTCATTTTCCTTCCTTTAATCTCCACACTGAGAGACCACGTCCATTTCAAATATGGAAAATGTTTATTGACAGATCTCGTTTGGGGGAGGCGGGGTCTTGGATGTCGACTGTTTGTCATGAAGGAAACACATGATTGAAGATTCTCTGATACTCAGTGACATATTGACCCTGGAGTCACGGCAGAGTCCTGCAGCAGACATCCTGCAGCGGCTCGGACAAACCAGGCTTACAGGCCCCGGGTGTCACTCAAACCCAGTGAGGTGGCGCTGATCCAGGCCGGACAGGAAGGAAGGAAGCTCAGTGCCAAACTTCCTGACACCCACACACACACACACACACAATAGACTGTGATGGCCTTGAGCCGACCCATCAGAACAGAGAGTGAATGGAGGCGCTGATCTGATGTGCTGTGTTCATCTGAGCTGGAAAAATATGTCCATTATATTCCTGTGATGCATCAGCAATAAGTAGTCTGACTGGGTGAGTGAGTGAGTGAGTGAGTGAGTGAGGACAGACCAAACATAGGACAGACCACAATCCTGTCAGATGACACACTGTCACAATCTGTGTGACAGCAGCAACAATCAATCAATCAATCAATCAACGTCAATTATACCAATAACCACTTTATCAGTTTGAGTCGTTCTTTGACTCCAGAGTGTTCAAGTGATCGTTGTTGAGGTTTAGTGTGGATACATGAGGTTCTCACACACATGCTGAACCTCAGTTCATATAATCCATGTCAGTTTAAGTCAACGACATCTTTAAGAACATGATCACGTCTTTATCTCACTGTGAGACAGACTTTTCCAACAGGAAACTGAAGTCTGTAAACAACTCACTCTCCCACACCAAAGTCGCAGGGACACAGGAGGTGCTGGTCCTCTGCTGCCTCGTGTGGTTACTTTGTGTGACTCTGAACAAAGGATTTCAAAGGCCAAACTCGTAAATGAACACAGTGATGGAGGCAGCAGTGGATCAACAACTCCTGTGTGTGTGTGTGACGTTAAAATCACTGGTTTTCTCTCTGGACTTTGGTGTGGGAGAGTGAGTCTCACAGTGAGATAAAGAAGTCAACGTGTCCTTAAAGACGTCGTCGACTTAGACTGACGCAGATTTGATTACACAGGTGTTTAGTTAAACCATGTTCTTCAATGATACTGAGCCTCTGTGTGTCAGGCTGGTTCTCAGCAGCAGGGGGCGCTCACAGCACAGTCAGCATATGACAAACACACACACACACAGACACAGTTGGAGGAGGACTTGTGACCAAATCTGTAACTGATTGATTAGTCGAATGAGATTAATTGATTAACACACACACACACACACACCCACACACACATGTTCGACATTCATGACTTGAGGGGACATTCCATTGACTTACATTCCTGGAGATTTACTCTAATCTTAACCACAATTACTACTGACCTAATCCTAATCCTAATCCTAACCCTGACCCTTACCTTAAAACATATCTTCACCTTAAAATGTAGAAGTCTACGTTATGGGGACAAGGAGGACAAGTCCCCATAATAATGTGACTGTGGACAGGTTTAGGTCCCCACAACATTAGTAATACCTGGACACACACACACACACAGTGTCTCCTGCAGCTGCAGCTCTTAGCTGTGGAACATGTGATGAAGCAGCAGCTCATCATCATCATCATCATCACTCACTCTGTGCAGAAGCTCAGGATGAAGACCGGATGCCTTAAACAGCTCCGCCACCTTCACAGACGACAGGTTCCCGGTGTTTTCTGCAGCAGGAGCGGGAGCAGGAGGAAGAGGATGATGAAGGTGAGGAGCAGCAGGAGCAGCAGGAGGAGCAGCAGTAACAGTGTGACTCTGACACAGTCCGTGTAACCCTGAGTAAAAGCTCTGCTCCTGTTCACTCAGTGACAGGAAACTCCCTGAACACCACACACCGCAGTCCGGATCCATCCTACACCAGAACACAGCCACACATCCTGATCCTGCTGCCGCTAACACCGGCGAGGAGGAGCAGGAGAAGCAGGAGGAGGAGGAGCAGGAGGAGGAGCACGACAATAAAGACGGGTCTTTCTGCAGAGTGTATAACACAGCGCTGTGTCTTTAAGTGGGCGGGACTACAAACAGTGGGCGGGACTACACGTTGTCAGAATCACACAGAGAAGTGTCTGGCCGTTTCTTAATACTTGGGAAATATATACTTGACAAGTACAGGAGTACACAAGTATGTGGTTGTTTCTCAATACTTAATACTTAATACTTAAAGTATGTATGTATTGTTCTGCTGTTTGAATGGTGGCTGGCGCCAAGTGCTGCAGCCTCATTGGCGCCACCTACAGTGTTGATTAATAACATATGAAATACTTTTAATAAATGTATATATATTGTTATGATTTTCACATTTTAAATATTTAACTTCATGTATTAATTTATTTCTATTAAAATATACAATACAAATAATACAATGTGGAATATTGTATTATTGTACTACTATTTACGTATTATATTTAAATACAGATACAATGACCGTGTGACTTTAATATAAATCTAAAATTCAAAGTTAAAGTAAATAAAACATTAATAATATACAAACTTTCAAACTTTCAGGTCAAAATGTTTCCATTAAAAACAAAATAACACGTCAACATCAAATCTATGGATCACACCGAGCATCTAATGACAGAGACATCATGATGTCATCAGGACAGGCCGAGGTCACGCTGCTCTGTGCCGGGCACAGTGAGCGCCGAGCGTCCGCAGAGGCGGAGCTTATCACCTCCGACAACGTTGCTGTCAAACTATAAATACGTCATATCTTCATACATAAACCACATGTTTGAATTCTAAATGACTCATTTCTCGCCTCAAATGATGTTAAAACTTTGTTCCGGGACACAGAAAAATATTTATTTCAGATTTATATTTCTATTATCTGCTGCTATGCTCCGCCGAAATGTATTCTGGGATACATCCCAAGTACGCTTAAGTCACCTCCGATGCATACTTGGTAAAAATGGGCGGAGCGAGAACACTTCCGGGTTTGAGAACCGTCCTCGCTGTTCGCTTACTTGAGAATTGGAACGGAACTTGGACTGAGGCTGATGACGTTTTCACAAGTACGGGAGTACACAAGTACACACAAGTACGCACAAGTACACACAAGTACGCACAAGTATGGATATTGAGAAACGGCCTGAGTTTCTTTTTCTCCCAGGAAAGTGCTCTCCCACCACAGACCTGACCATCACCCTCAGCAACTCTGTGGTAACTCCGTCTCATACCGCAAGGAACCTGGGTGTGACACTTGATGACCATCTCTCCCTCACTGCCAACATTGCTGCAACAGCTCGATCTTGCAGATACATGTTGCACAACATCAGAAGGATAGTACGGAAGTACACACAAGTACGCAGAAGTATGGATATTGAGAAACGGCCTCTGTCTGTCTGTCTGTCGCCTTTTAGAAAAATAAAAAACGCCCCTGGAAATAAACCACGCCCACTCTCCGTCACCCTGACCCCTCATCCTGACCAGTGACCTTTACTCAGTCTCTTCTCATGTGATTCTGTGTGATCTGGACAAGACACCGCCAACTACTAGTCTCGATACTGTTTGACTAAATAGCTGGGATGAGAGGTGACTGGGACAAAATCGATTGATATATAAAAAAATACTCCCAAGTCTGTTTTCCAACGCTGTTACATTCTGTTATTATTACGCAATTCACTTTCGTCCCTTCTCTCTTTTTCAGTGTTTTTTGATATTGATTTTGGTGTTATATGTTTAAGTTTTTAACTTGGGAGCTCTACTAGGTAGTGTTGATAGCTCAATGAGGGTTACAAGGAAGTTATGTGTATATCACAGAAGGAAGGGAGGGGTGGGGGGGGGGACACACAGGGATTTTGTACCACCACGTGTCAGGATTACATTTCATTCTGATCAGGGGTCACTTGGATGGCTAATTACACTATCCCTCAATGTTAGGGGATTAAATTCGCCATTTAAGCGCTCAAAAGTTCTAGAATTATTGAAAAGGAAAAATGTTGATGTGGCTCTCTTATCTGAGACTCATCTAGAACCGTCTGATGTCCGTCGTATGCAGAACAAACACTACAGAGTAGTAGCATCCTCCGGGGATGGATCTAAGACCAAAGGGGTTATGATTGTAATGAAACGTAAACTAAATCTGGCAATTGATAAAACTAGCTGTAATAATTCAGGGAGTTTGGCTTATTGTGGGATTTCTATCCAAGGGAAAAAAATAGCCTTTGCAAATATATATGCGCCAACAACCTTTGACCCATATTTTTTTCCTTGGTTAACTTAAGAGTTACTGTGTCTCTCTAATTAGAGATTAATTAGATCTAATCCATCCATTACACACTCACAAGCCTTATCCTCTAAAGCAGGGGTGTCAAACTCAAATGACCTGGGGGCCAATGAGCATCTAGTCTGGTCAAGCGGGGGCCGACATAGAGGAAAAAAAGTGAAAAAAAATAACTATTTAGTAGCCGGTGGTCAATATAAGATATTCATTATGATATTAGACAGAATTGCAAAGTAAATGTGCTTGTTTTGATATAAAATGATTCACAATAAAAACATATTTATGATGCACAAAAATGGAGAATTAAATTGAAAATTTAGCAAATGAGGAGGATAATTGTGATTAAAACAGCTTAAATATATGTAATTTAATGTTGAGTGTAATACATTTAATTAAGCAATGATTACAACCGAATGTCTTATTACTATTATAAAAATATTGCCGGCAAATACATTTAGTCTTATATTCAGTCTCTATTCCATCACCTCGCACAGTGGTGGGCGGGCCGCATGTAATTGATTGGAGGGCCACATGTGGCCCCCGGGCCACCAGTTTGACACATGTGCTCTAAAGCTTTAAAGAACTTTGCTAAGGACATTAATTTGGTGGATATCTGGAGGATTCAGAATCCTCCAGTTAGGGATTACACATACTTCTCCCCATATCATAAAATGTTCCCGAGAATAGACTAATATCTTAGTCACACCAAACCTGATTCCAATTGTAGATGAAGTTGTATTTCTACCTCGTAATATCTCTGATCATAATGCAATAATAACCTCATTTAATCTGGTTCTCCTACAGGGTACACCCTCCAGGTAGAGGTTTAATACAACTCTAATTAAAAATGGAAAATATCTCTCACAAGTTAAAACCAAATTGGTAGAATTTATTAACATTAACAAAGATTCAGTCCCGCATAACGCAATTGTATGGTCAGCGATCAAGGGCTTTCTACGCCACAATGCGATTGGCTTCTCATCTTATCTTAAAAAAATGCAGATTGCAAAAGATTCTTCTTCTTTAATACTACGACTACTTCCACTACTGCAACTTCTTCTACTACTACTACTACTACTTCTCCTACTACAACTACCACTAATAGTACTTCTTCTTCTTCTACTACTATTACAACTTATTCTACTACTTGCAAATAGGCTCTGGCCGACATAACTTATTTGTGGTCAAACGTCCATTTATTTAGTCACCATGACAGGATGCACATAACAACACTGGGTTTCTCAACTGGCATCTGAGTATCTGAGACTCCACCCACAGCTCCTGGACCTCTGTGATTGGTTACATCGGATGTCAGTTACCTATAACCCAATACCTTGAGATCTCCCCCTTAATTCTTATTACCCTTTTAGTAATACAGTTATAACAAACAATTTAACTTTAGCTCAGAACCTTAACATATAAAGAATGAGTGTTTTCTGTGCAACTCACAATATACTCAATGTTCACAACTTACATTGACAGTCACTTAACAACTTGTTTCCTGTTCTTTTTTCACATGAACAAACACTCTGTTCTTCTTTCCACTCTCCAGAACACAGTTTGATAGTTCCCACCTTAATCATTTATCAAGATGTTACATTACAGTGACATGTTCATTCTTATGACCGGTTTACAAACTCTGCCAAACTAGTCACAACCTGACCCTCAGGCGTGTTTGTAGTAACTCTCTTTGAGTCACGTTGTGTATGGCACAGTGTCTGGTGTTTTGTTTTTTGTTGGCACCTTCTCAGTGTCTGAGCTCAGTGACGCTGCTCTTGGTGGTACAAGTTGAAGGCGTCGTCTGTTCCTTCTCACCACTCCTCCCGTGGCGAGTTCACGTGGTACGAGCGCTGTGTACCACTCTCCTGCATGACAGACACTGGACCTCTCCACGTCTTATCCTCAGCCAGTTTCTGCAAGACCTGATGACCTTGATGTAACAGTGGCAAGTCTCTAACCCCATGTCTCTTGTTAAAGTAATATGCTTGCTGTTTAGCGGCGCGGCACCTGCGTCTTGTCTCGGTAACTACGGTAACTCTCCCGGGCCCACACTGTGGGCCGGCCCAGGACATGTCCCTGGGCCGGCCTGGGACAGTTACTGTAGTTTTCAAGACAAGGCGCAGCGAAATAGTCAAAAAAAAAAAGTCCGTCCCTTGGCTGTCGCAAAATCGATCGGCCCACCGGGAAAACTCCCCGTACTCCCGATGGCAGTCCACCCCTGCTATTACCACTACTATTACTTCTTCTACTATTACTACTACTACTACCTGTCGTGAACTATGGCTGAGCAGAACAAGGGACTCAAATGCAGGACTCAGAACACGAATCAGTCAGTAACAGAGTTTAATTCCAGGCAGAGGTTCGGTACACGGGAGGTCAACAAGAGATCAGGCAGAGGTACAAAAACGTCAGGCAAAAAGGCAAGGTCAAAAAAGGCAGGCGAGGTTAAAAAACACGAGAAGACAAGACTATGGCTGTGAAAGAGAGTGCTGGGACGTGAGCTATGAACTACAACGAACTGGCGACGAGACAAGACACAGAGGGGAATATGAGCAGTGCTTGATTAGGGAGTGATAGGATGCAGGTGTGGTAGACACAATCAGGGATCAGGTGCACGCCAACAAGGAAGGGGGCGGGGTAGACAGGAACCTGAAACAGAGACAAGGGTGAGTGATTTCCAAAATAAAACAGGAAGACAAGACATGGAACATGAAGGGAGAAACAAAACAAGATACTTAACAGGTGACAGATCATGACAGTACCCCCCCCTCAAGGGCCGGCTCCTGAAGGCCCAGGCGTGTCAGGGTGGGTGGCATGAAAGTCCCGGATGAGGGAAGGGTCCAAGATGAACCTGGAAGGAACCCAGGAGCGCTCCTCAGGCCCATAGCCCTCCCAGTCCACTAGGTACTGGAGCCCCCGGCCCCGACGGCGAGAAGACAGGAGCTTCTTGACGGTAAACACTGGGTCGTTGTCGATGAATCGGGTGGGAGGAGGGGGCTTGGCCGGAGGGACGAGAGGACTGGTCTTGACGGGTTTGATGTGTCTGACGTGGAAGGTGGGGTGCACTCGCATTGACCTTGGTAGTTTGAGTTGGACAGAGACAGGGTTGATCACCTTGGCGATGGGAAATGGACCGACAAACCTGGGAGCGAGCTTCTTGGATTCCACCCGAAGAGGCAGGTTCTTGGTGGATAACCACACTCTTTGGCCGCTGCGATAGTGTGGGGCAGGGGTCCTTTTGCGATCCGCGGCTGCCTTGTAGGACTTGGACTGCCGAAGGAGGTTCTGGCGGGCCCGCTCCCAGGTTCTCCTGCAGCGCCTCACCAAGGCCAATGCGGAGGGCACAGAGGACTCACGGTCTGTGGAGGGGAAGAGAGATGGTTGGTAACCGTGGACAACGTGGAAGGGGGACAGACCAGTGGATGAACAGGGGAGCGAGTTGTGGGCAAACTCGACCCAAACCAGTCTTTGGGACCAGGTTTCAGGGTCCTGGGAGGCGGTGATGCGGAGGCCAGTCTCCAACTCCTGGTTTAGGCGCTCCGATTGGCCATTGGTCTGAGGATGGAAGCCTGAGGAGAGGCTGACTGTGGCCCCAAGAAGACTGCAGAACTCCTTCCAAAAGTGTGAGATGAACTGGGGACCTCGGTCTGAAACAATGTCTACAGGGAAACCATGTATCCTAAAAATGTTATTCAACATGACCTCCGCTGTTTCCTTGGCGGAGGGAAGCTTTTGCAGGGGAACAAAGTGAACCATTTTAGAGAATCTGTCCACCACCGTCAAAACCACAGTGTTACCGTACGAAGGTGGGAGTCCTGTGACAAAGTCCATGGAGATGTGGGACCAGGGGCGTTGAGGGATTGGCAAAGGCCTGAGTTCTCCCGACGGTTTCTGATGAGAGGTTTTGTTAGTGGCACAAACAGCGCAGGCATTGACATAATTGGTAACATCGGAGACCATTTTAGGCCACCAAAAACGTTGTTCTACAACAAACAAGGTCTTTTTTATACCCGGATGACAGACAGTCTTGTTGGTGTGAGCCCAGTGAATCACTTCCCCCCTGAGAGCCTGGACAACAAAAAGCTTGTCCGCAGGACAATCTGGGGGGGCAACGACACCGTCGGCTGCCGCTTTAACCTTACCCTCTATCTCCCATGAGAGATATAAAGCATGTTGCGGGTAGGATCGTTTTGGATTCTGGGTTTACTTGGTCATGGGCGAAAATTCGGGAAAGGGAGTCAGGCTTAAGATTCTTGGAACCAGGTCTGTAGGAGAGGGTAAAGTTAAAGCGGCTAAAGAATATAGCCCATCTAGCCTGCCTTGCGTTAAGCCTCTTAGCGGATTTGAGGTATTCAAGATTCTTATGATCAGTCCAAACCTGAAATGGTTGGGAGGCTCCCTCCAGCCAGTGTCTCCACTCCTCCAGGGCCACCTTGACTGCCAGCAGTTCGCGGTCTCCAATGTCGTAATTGCGTTCGGCCGAGGAGAGTTTCTTAGAAAGATAGGCACAAGGGTGAAGTTTGCCATCTTTGGGGCTGAATTGGGAGAGGATTGCTCCAATGCCAACGTCCGAAGCGTCTACCTCTACCACGAACTGCTGACTGGGGTCCGGGAGGATGAGGACAGGGGCGGAGGTGAAGCTTCTTTTAAGGCTCTTAAAGGCAGTTTCGCACTCTTGGCTCCAGACAAATGGTCTGTGTGGAGAAGTGAGATTGTGCAGGGGTGAGGCAATGGTGCTGTAATTGCGAATGAATTTTCTGTAAAAGTTAGCAAAACCCAGAAACCTCTGAACCTCTTTACGTGAAGTGGGAGTGGCCCAATCTGCCACAGCCGAAACCTTTTCAGGGTCCATCCTGACCTCCCCCTCAGCAAGCACAAACCCAAGGAACGAGACCGAGGGCTTGTGGAACTCACACTTTTCTGCTTTCACAAACAGCTGGTTCTGGAGTAACCGCTGAAGCACAGCGTGGACGTGGTGGGTGTGAGTCTCCACATCGGGGTAAAAGATCAGGATGTCGTCTAAATACACAAAGACAAAAACATTAAGCATATCTCTAAGTACATCGTTAACCAGATTTTGAAAAACTGCTGGTGCATTAGTTAAACCAAAAGGCATGACCAGATACTCATAATGTCCTGTTGGGGTGTTGAAAGCGGTCTTCCACTCGTCGCCCTCTCTGATCCTGACGAGGTGGTAAGCATTGCGTAGGTCTAACTTGGTGAAGATCTTAGCCCCCTCCAACAGTTCAAAGGCCGTGGAGATGAGAGGAAGGGGGTACCTGTTCTTGACAGTTATGGCATTGAGACCACGGTAGTCTATGCAGGGCCGGAGGGTCTTGTCCTTCTTCTCCACAAAGAAGAATCCAGCTCCAGCAGGGGAGGAGGAGGGACGGATGAGACCGGCGGCGAGGGACTCCCTAACATATTCCTCCATGGCCCTACGCTCAGGGGCCGAAAGGGAATAAAGTTTACCCCTAGGAGGGGTGCTACCTGGTAACAGGTCTATGGCACAGTCATAAGGGCGATGAGGTGGCAAGGAGGTGGCTTTTGCCTTACTGAAGACCTCGGCTAGGTCGTGGTAGCATGGCGGTACGTTGGTGAGTTCAGGGTTAGTGGGAAGGGAGCTGTGGGCTTTTGGCAGACAGATGTTGGCACATTTCGGGCCCCAGCCAGTTATTTTTCCACTAACCCAGTCAAAATTAGGATTGTGGGTGACCAGCCACGGGTGCCCTAAAATAATCTGGTGAGCCATTGAGTCAAGGACGTGGAAGCTTAGCTTTTCCGTGTGAGAGTCTGGGAAGACTAAGGTCACTGACTGGGTGTGGTGGGTAATCTTACCCAGAGGACTGCCATCTACGGCTCTCACCTCAAGGGGGCATGGGAGTGCGAAAACTCTTAGTCCGAGTCTTCTGACCAGGGAAGAATTCATTATGCTAGCATCTGCACCAGAGTCAATGAATACAGGCAAGAACATAGAACCAGAGTCAGAAATAATCTTTACCTGAGGCTGGTGCAGGGCTGGGTTACTGATTACCAGGCTTCGACTCACTGTGAGCAGTTCTTTTGGCTTTGCTCCGCCCCCCTTGATGTGGCAGGCACTCACTAAGTGTCCCAGTTGACCACAGTAAAAGCATCTTCCCTCTCTATGTCGACGATGGCGCTCTTCAGCGGAAAGATGAGCGCGTCCCAGATGCATTGGTTCCTGTGGGGGAGGGGGAGAGGGAGGCAGACTGACTGCTGGTTGGCGGACGTGGCTTGGCCGATCCTCAGAGCTGCTCCTCCATCCTCTGTGAGGCGACGAACGAGCCCGAAGTCGTCCCCGCTCCTGGTCCCGCTCGGTGAGGCGCTTGTCGATCTTAACTGCCAGCATGATGAGGGAATCTAGATCCTCCGGAAGATCGACGTTGATCAGCTGATCCTTCACAGACTCCGAGAGTCCTTGAAAAAATGTGTCCGATAGGGCGACAGGGTTCCACCCACTCTCAATGGCGAGGGTGCGAAAGTCTATAGCATAGTCTGTTGCCTTGCGCCTTCCTTGCCTTAGCAAGAGCAGAGATCTAGCAGCTTCCCTGCCTGGCGCAGTGTACTGAAAAGTCTGCTCGAGTGCCTGTGTGAACCTGACGAGGGAAGAGCAGGCTGTTGAACGACGGCTCCATTCGGCAGTAGCCCACGCCTCTGCACGTCCTGTGAGGTGGGAGATTATAAATGCCACCTTGGACCGGTCAGTCGGGAAGGCTGATGGTTGTAGCTCAAAGTGCAGCTCGCACTGTGTCAAGAAGGGCCTCACGTCCCCTGACTCCCCGGAGAAGCGCTCAGGACAGGAGAGCTGTAGACAATCCTGAGCAGTAATGGCAGGGAGCAGCGCGTCCGCGTGTGGACCCGGAACTGGGGCTGGGTCAGACGTAGCTTCAGCAGGTGTCTCTCGTGGCAGATGAGAGAGTAGTTCTTGAAACTGTGAGCCCAACGATGACATCATCGAGTCCTGGCGTGTCGCCAGTTCTCTCAGCGTGACGCACAGGGACGTGAGCTGCTCCTGCTGTAGAGCCAGCTTTTGCCCCTGTGCACGAAGGGCTTGGTGAAACAAGTTAGAATCCGCTGAGTCCATGTCGGGGCCAGTTCGTTCTGTCGTGAACTATGGCTGAGCAGAACAAGGGACTCAAATGCAGGACTCAGAACACGAATCAGTCAGTAACAGAGTTTAATTCCAGGCAGAGGTTCGGTACACGGGAGGTCAACAAGAGATCAGGCAGAGGTACAAAAACGTCAGGCAAAAAGGCAAGGTCAAAAAAGGCAGGCGAGGTTCAAAAACACGAGAAGACAAGACTATGGCTGTGAAAGAGAGTGCTGGGACGTGAGCTATGAACTACAACGAACTGGCGACGAGACAAGACACAGAGGGGAATATGAGCAGTGCTTGATTAGGGAGTGATAGGATGCAGGTGTGGTAGACACAATCAGGGATCAGGTGCACGCCAACAAGGAAGGGGGCGGGGTAGACAGGAACCTGAAACAGAGACAAGGGTGAGTGATTTCCAAAATAAATCAGGAAGACAAGACATGGAACATGAAGGGAGAAACAAAACAAGATACTTAACAGGTGACAGATCATGACACTACCACTACTACTTTTACTACTACTACTACTACTATTACCACTACTATTTTTACTACTACTACTTCTACTACTACTTCTACTACTATTACTACTACTACTACCACTACTACTTTTACTACTACTACTACTACTATTACCACTACTATTTTTACTACTACTACTTCTACTACTACTACTACTTCTACTACTATTACTACTACTACTACTACTACCACAAATACTATTACCATGAATACTACTACTAATTCTACTACTACTGCTATTACCACTACTACTTTTATTACTACTACAGTGTGCATTTTGGACTTTCTCGGTATCTCACAGGACTACTGGAATGAAGCTAAGTATTCTCCTTTCAAACATCCCAGAAAATGGCGACTTCAACATCCAGTCAGAGAGGTCATCCGATCTACTTCTTCTACTTTCCTCTCTTTCTCTCTCACTTGCTCCTTCTCCACCAACACTCAAAGCTGGCAACCACCTTGACCTCTTCTTCACCAGAAACTGCTCCACCTCCGACCTCAAGGTAACTCCACTTCATGTCTCTGATCATTTCTTCATTTCCTACTCTCCCACTCTAATGATCTCATCTCATCAGATATTGCACTTGTTCGTCGTAACATTCGCTCTCTCTCTCCATCCTCTCTCTCCTCAACTGTTCTATCAGCACTTCCTTCAGCTGACTCCTTCTCACTCATGCATCCCAACTCTGCCACAGACACCTTCCTCTCTACTCTGTCCTCCTCTCTTGACTCTCTCTGTCCTCTTACTTCACGGCGGGTTCGTAAGTCCTCCCCAGCCCCGTGGTTGTCTGACTCAGTGCGTGCTGAGAGAGCCACGATACGGGCAGCAGAAAGGAAATGGAGGAAATCAAAACACCCCGACGACCTGCTTTCCTATCATTCTCTTCTCTCCACCTTCACTGCCTCTATCTCTGCAGCCAAACAAGCTTTCTATCAGACTAAAATTCAATCCTCTTTCTCTAACCCCAAAAAACTTTTCTCGATCTTCTCTAACCTCCTTGACCCCCCACTCCCCCTCCTCCCTCCTCCCTTCTACCAATTCACTTTGTCAACTACTTCACAAAAAAAGTAGATGACATTCGCTCTTCTTTCTCAACCCCACCTCCTGATCTCACCACTCTACCAACAACAAATTCATCTCCTTCTTTATCCTCTTGCACCCCTCTATCTCATGATCAAGTTCTTTCCCTAATAACCTCTGCCCGCCCCACCTCCTGCCCCCTTGACCCTATCCCCTCTCACCTTCTTCAGTCAATTGCTTCTGATCTTCTTCCTTTCCTCACCCACCTCATTAACACATCTCTATCATCTGGTTGCTTTCCGGACTCTCTTAAAGAGGCCAGAGTGACCCCCCTCCTTAAAAAACCCACCCTTGACCCGTCTGAAGTAAATAACTACAGACCTGTCTCTCTTCTTCCCTTTCTTTCCAAAACTCTGGAGCGTGCTATCTTTAATCAACTCTCCTCCTACCTTCACCGGAGCAACCTTCTTGATCCTCATCAGTCTGGTTTTAAGGCAGGTCACTTGACCGAAACTGCACTTCTTGCAGTCACTGGGCAACTCCACAATGCCAGGGCTGCCTCTGCTCATCCTCTTGGACCTTTCTGCAGCATTTGACACAGTTAACCACCAGATCCTTACTTCCTCCCTTCAAGAACTAGGTGTCTCAGGCTCTGCACTTACCCTACTCTCATCCTATCTTCAAAACCAAACATACAGAGTAACCTGGAGAGGATCTGTGTCGGAACCCTGTCCTCTAACTACTGGGGTCCCTCAGGGTTCTGTCTTGGGCCCTCTTCTCTTCTCTCTATACACCAACTCTCTTGGTTCTGTTATTCACTCTCATGGTTTTTCCTATCACAGCTACACCGATGACACCCAACTCATTCTCATTCTCTCTTTTCCCAGCTCTGAAACACATGTAGCAGAACGGGTCTCCGCTTGTCTGACCGACATCTCTCAGTGGATGTCTGACCATCACCTGAAGCTCAATCTCGCCAAGACCAAGTTTCTTTTTCACCCAGGAAAGGGTTCACCCACCACAGATCTGACCATCACCCTCCACAACTCTGTGGTAGCTCCTTCTCATACCACAAGGAACCTGGGTGTGACACTTGATGACCATCTCTCCCTCACTGCCAACATTGCTGCAACAGCTCGATCTTGCAGATACATGTTGCACAACATCAGAAGGATAAGGTTTTTTTTTTTTTTTTTTTTTGTTTAAACCTGTTCTGTCCAGTACCCAGGACATGTAATATGGTTGACTGCATGCCTTGTGGTGTCGGACAGATTTGATGTGTGCAGGACGAGTCTGTGATACTCGGAACTGCAGTATTTTTATTTATTTGTTTTACGATTATGTGTTGCGGGCAGCGAGACTGGACAGGGGGACAGGGAGTGGACTGACAAGGGGATGGGGAGTGAGCGGGGAGGAGGAGGAAGGGAGGGGGGGTGAGAGAGAGAGAGAGAGAGGGAGAAAAAAGAAGAGAGAAAGAGAGCGAGAGAGAGCAAGAGAGAGAGAGCGAGGTGGACAACAGTATAATGCATGGGTTAGTACCATTGAATTGAAATTATATAAAGTAGACAGAACATACCTGATAAGACAGAACATAGACAACTTTAGGATGACATTAGTGTGTTAGTAACAGGTTAATAACATTAAACAGTTGAAATTATTTAGCGTATACAGAACATACTTTCAGATACAGTTTCTATAGTAATTGTTAACGACCACATCAAGAGAGTATGTCCGGGCTTACAACAGTTATATCAGTTAAGTTTAATTTATCTTAGTGTGTTAGTGTGTGTGTGTGTGTGCGTGTGTGTGTGATCGTGCATATCAGTGTATATGTGCAGGGGTTGTCATTAGGTGTGATTGGAATCTGAGTGGGGGACCGTGCCAATGTCCGGCCAGTCCCCAGCGACGGGCCGAAAATCATCCAGGCGCCTAGGGCGCCCAGTAGCCGTACAGGGCAGGAGAGGCCCACAGTCACCACCCCCAGGATAGCAACGCATCCGCCCCGCAGGGGGCCAGTCGGAGGAGTGCGGGGGCCCCCGCACCCAGGGCCGACCCGAGGGAGCCGGTGGCGACAAGACTACGGACAGAGGCCGACTCACCCCGCACCCAGAGCCCGCCTGCCCCCCAGCCCAGGGAGGGACAGGCAGAGGCCCACGTAGGGCCACCAGCCAAGGGGGCCCCCAGAGACGGAAGAGAGGCGGACTCCCAGGCCGGTCCAGGGCAGATTCCCCAGGAGTATTATTAGTTGAATGTCTATCCTTAATGAATCCTGTCTGATCTGGGTGAATTATGAAGGGGGTGATTTTTTTCAATCTCCTTGCTAAGGCTTTGCAGATGATTTTAAGATCTGCGTTTATGAGTGAGATGGGGCGATAGCTGGATGGGAGTGACGGGTCTTTCTCAGGTTTGAGGTGGAGACAGATATGTGCTGTATTTATGTGTGTGGGGAGAGTGTTACTTTCCTTGATTTTTATTATCATTTTATAGAATGTTGGTGCTAGTATGGACCAGAATGTTTTGTAGAATTCCACTGGGAATCCGTCTGGTCCTGGGGCTTTCCTGTTTGGCATATGGTGTAGGGCCTCATTTAGTTCAGCTATTGTGATACGGGACTCCATAGACTTAACCTGTTCATTATTAAGTTTTGGTATCTATTGAGTTTAAAAATGTGTTTATGTCTGTACATTACATTCATACAGTATTTTTTTAGTTTATACTTTAAAGTTGAAATTCAAATTTAAATTCTTTTTTGAAAACACTAGCTGTAAATAATTAGGATTTGTCAGTATTTGTACAAAGTTTTGTTCATGTGAATAAACTTTATTAGTGACTTACTTAGTGTATGTTGGGTCTGTTTTGATTGGCTCTGCAGTGGCCTATCCCCTCTTCGGATACAGGACTTTGTAGACAGTCCCGTGCCACATGTTCACCCCCACACCTTTAACAAGTCAGTGGTGTCGTCCTCCCATGCCACTTCTGTTCCACTTTTACATTGTGCACTGGTAGTTGCGCCGTAGCCGTATTCACATTGCTGTCCATCGTTTTCGGTTGCAGTTGCAGGTCCCGCACGGCCCTGCTTGCGGACTCGATGGCATGTGCGACTTTCAACGCCCGCTCGAATGTCAGGTCTGGCTCCGCCAACAGTCTCTGCTGGATGCGGTCATCCGCAATGCCACACACGAGCCTGTTGCGCAGCATCTCTTTCAACTTATCCCCATAGTTACATTGTTGAGCCAGCTCCCATAGTACCGCTACATACTCCGTCACAGTCTCATTCGCCGCCCTCGTCCTCGAGTTGAACTTGAATCTTTGGACCATCTCACTGGGCTTTGGGTTGTAGTGTGACTATAGCAAGTCAGTCAAGTCCTCATATGACTTATCACCAGGCTTCTCCGGGCTTAACAACTTTCTCATCAAACTATATGTCCGGCTGCCAACTGAGCTCAACAATATAGGCCGCTTTCTCGCAGCGTCTGAGATCCCATTTGCCACAAAAAAATGTTCCATCACCTCGACGTACTCCTCCCAAGCTCCCAACCCTAACCCTAACCCGACATACACCGAGTCGAACTCACAAGTTGCTGTCTCTTCCTACAACTCGCACTGAGCCCGTTGGGTTCCCTCGTCGCCAAAATGTAATATCATTGCGATATTATAAAAAGAAGGACTGACACGGGAGCTCCAGTTAGGGTTTGTTTACTCAAATTACACAAGCCATCATATGACACAAAAACAAGCTTCCACATAAGCATAGGCGTCAGCTACGCGGGGAACACGTCCACGGCACTATTTATGATCAACAGTTTTGTCCTCACCACTTCTAAAAAATGTTATCAATGTATCATTAACACTCCAACTACCGTAAATGATGTACCTCTTCGGTGTAGGTCTTCCTCTTTAAATAATTTCCTTCTTTTCGCCAAACGATTGCCGTGAAAAGTGCATACGAAGGAGATCAGAAACATGATGGATCGGTGGTGTTAATGCAGTGGCCATAGCTTACTTCAAAAGCCGCCAAAGGTTCAAACGTCGTTGATGACAACAGCGGGGGCTAGCGCCAGACACATCGCTGGGCCTGGGGCATTCTGTCACTATGCATCACATTTTGATTGGCTGACGACAGACGTCAGTCAAAGTTATAACCAAATAGGAAATGGCAGCTTCAACGAAAGGCCTTCAATGATACTAGAGCAGGTCCACGGAGCTATGATGCGTTTAAAGACATTACAGAAAATCCAGCTCAGCTTCACAAAAAATAACCATATTCTTTCTGGAAATATAATCATAACATAGTGAAAAAGTAATTGAATTCAGACACGTTCAGACACACATTAATTTGATTATTAAAAATAAATATAATAATAATAATAATAATAATGATAATAATAATAATAAAAACATTTTTTTATTTGATATTGTCAGGGCCAGCAGAGAAGGCCCTGCTGGCCCTGAAAGCCCACCACTGCTAATAAGTGTTGTAGTCCAAAAGACTAAAACTAAGACTAAATCTAGAATGGCTGCCAAAAACAACACTGGAACAACAGAAGGGCCAGGCTTCGCTTATCCTTAGTTTATCTCCCCTATGAGAGAGGGGGTCTTAAACTCCCAAACCTCCAATGGTATTATTTGGCAGCCCAACTTTCTACAGCTTCTTACTGGTTCCCATTAGGAACACTGCCCTGGGTTAATATTGAAAGAGGTAATACATCTCATTTACCTCTTAACTCATACTTGTACTCAGCTAAACTAAAAGACCTTAAGAAAAGTACTCAGATACCCTTTGTTAAAAACACAATATTTGTTTGGTATGAGGTACATAAACACAGAGATGAAACACCGTTATTATTCCAGTTTTCTCCGATCTGGGGCAATGGTTTCTTCACACCAGGAAAGAGCGAAATGGGCTTTAAAATCTGGGCTGATAAAGGCATATGTAAGATTGCAGACCTATATGACAACAACATTCTTATGTCCTTTGATGATGTGCGACAGAAATTTGACATTCAAGCCAAGCATTTCTTCAAATATCTACAGATCAAGAGTTTCATATTTAAGACTTAAAAGTCACTATCCTTACCTTCTCTCACGTCTGTGGAAGAAATATCAGTTAATCACAACTCTAAGAGGGGCCTGATCTCTCGATTGTATACACTAATTATGGATGGCTCCCAAGTCTCCTCAGACAATAAAAGGGTGGCATGGAGTGAGGACCTAAACACTAACACCTCAGTGGAAGAATGGCAAGGGGTCTGCTTAAAAGCCCAAACACAATCCATAAACACCCACTTTAAATTAATTCAATTCAAGTGGTTAATGAGAACCTACTAAATAAATTTGACCCCAATACCCCTGATGTGTGTGTCAAATGTGAAATGAGAGGTACTTTAATTCAATGCCTGTGGGACTGCCGAAGTATTCAGACTTTCTGGTTAGAAGTGTTAAAGACCCTTTCATATGTCACAGGTGTGAGGTTACCTCTATGCCCTAAGCTTTGTATCCTCGGGACTTTCCACCGCAAACTGGAAACTAAGCAAGGACGGTAGGAAAATTACTGTATATTGCCTATTACAAGCTAAACACTCCATAGCCAAATCTTGGAGATCTGTTAACAAACCAAGTTTACAAGTGTGGCTTGCTGGATTGTCAAACTCTCTCGCCCTTTGGAGGATTTGGAGTAATTTTCTATCATTTCTGGAAGGGAGAAAGCCATTGAAGCCTTCTTGCCATAACAGTAGTATCTCATTTGATGTGTATTATTTTTTCTTACATTGTTTGTTTATTTGCATTTGGAAACATGCTGATGTTTACTCTAGACCATGAAACGTGACTTAATGTATTGCCCTGTCATAGAACTGTGTTGGAAGATTGTCATGATCTGTCACTTCCATTAAGTATCTGTTTTTGCTTCTCCCTTCATGTTCCATGTCTTGTCTTCCTGTTTTATTTTGAAATCACTCACCCTTGTCTCTGTTTCAGGTTCCTGTCTACCCCGCCCCCTTCCTCGTGCACCTGATCCCTGATTGTGTCTACCACACCTGCATCCTATCACTCCCTAATCAAGCACTGCTTATATTCCCCTCTGTGTCTTGTCTCATTGCCAGTTCCTTGTAGTTCATAGCTCACGTTCCAGTACTCGTTTTCACAGCCATAGTCTTGCCTTCTCGTGTTTTTGAACCTTGCCTGCCTTTTTGCCTGACGCTTTTGTACCTCTGCCTGATCTCTTGTTGACCTCCCGTGTACCGAACCTCTGCCTGGAATTAAACTCTGTTACTGACTGATTCGTGTTCTGAGTCCTGCATTTGAGTCCCTTGTTCTGCTCAGCCATAGTTCACGACAAAGATGTTGTGCCGCTACCATGCACCTTACCTGTTCTCTTTGTTTGTTGCTGTCATTGTAAACAATGGAAAATATTAACAACACTCGGATACTATACTCACCATGAGAAGACCACAGCTGCTCACAGCCACACTGCCAACACCACCAAAACTACACAATCACACAGTCGAGGGGAGAAAAGGAAATACCGGACGAGGCCCCAATATGTTATGACCCCGGCTCGAGGGAAACAACATTTGTTACGAAACAATGGAAGGAAAAACTCTGCAGAGGGATGAGTTCAGCACGGGACCAGATAACATCCACTGGTCCAAAAAAACGGCAAGTGCCATGTTGGACCACTGGTGTGAGTCGTTAAACTAGGAAGCCCCTCAAGCCCTTGTTCACATGAGGGGTTTAAGAATGTTTTAGTGTTGTGTAAATCTGTTCACTTGTCCACCCCAAGCTTGCTCTTCCTAACAGAGGCCTCACTTTCAGCCCCACCATTAATATTAACAGTAAGGCAACCGTCTAGATTCCACCTACAACAATACCAAAGAAGATTGAAGTTGGCAGCTTTCTATGGTGATGAGGGTGATTCCAGGCCCCTCCCCTTTCACTCCCACATCTGATCGGGCCCCACGAACACACTACTACCCCCCCCCCCAAGTTGTTAAGTTAATTAAAAAGGACTCAAAATACCTGGACGGTCATTTCAGGATCCAGCATGTGACTTAATGCTCACCCTGTGTGAGCCCTAATCTTAACCTTAACCCTAACCCTAGCCTGACCCAGGAACACTGGCTCTAAACTTAACCTTAACCGTAGCCTGACCCTAATATCTGGGGTCCATGCCTGACCCAGGAACACTGGCCCTTAACTTAACCCACCCGGGCCTCTGAGTATGTTAACCTCGAGTTATGCGCATGCACAACCACTATAAAATGCCATCATCAATGGAGCCCCGATACCACGAGTCCCCATGACAACCGAGAAAAAAAAAAGATCAACTTATTTCAGTGAGAAGGAGTTGGAGATCCTTATGCTGGCCTACGGAGAATATGAGCACAAATTTCGCCGCAAATGCAACACAGCTGCAGCAGCGAAGGAGAGAGAGACCGCATGGGAGAAAATTGCTGCCTGAGTCAACGAGTAAGTTTGAATGTACTATTCCATTGACGTAACATTTAACCGTAAGATCGTAGCATAGCCTATAGTTATGTATATAAGTAGGAATGAAATCTGAGTTTTTTATTTAGGTGCAATCCAACAGGAGAAAGGAGGACTTGGAAGCAGCTCAAAATGAAACATAAAAACATAATTCAAAAAGGTAAGGCATATTTTGCTAGGCTATGATTGCACCTCAATTTGATTTTTATTTTTATTTTTAATTGACTTAGGCTATTAAACGTAACGTAAATATTAATTCAGATTGCAAACATTGAGTTTTGCTCAGCCAACAGAAAGAAGGCAGAGGCCCGAAAAACGGGTGGAGGGCCACCTCCACCACCTCTGACAGAGGCAGAGGAGCTGGCTCTCAGCCAAAACAGGGGTCGCCCTGTGGCTGAAGGCATCCCCGGGGGACACAAGTGCCTACATCAGATGCAAGTATACACTTATGTCTTTTTTTTAAATAAAACTTATATATATATATATATATATATATATATGTGTATATAGCCTACTTTTTAACAAATATATATCCACCCACCCAACAGTTGTGGATGGTGTCATTTGCCTGGTTCAGCCTCCGACTGAAACAATTGTTAACCCTGCAGCTGTAAGTATTCCATACTCAGATCTTGCCTCAGATGGTAGTTCAAAGTATTCTGAAACAGTATCTTTTCCTGCATCACAGGAGGAGGAGGAGGAGGAGGAGGAGGAGACGACGCTGTCTGCTGCCACAGGGAGAGCTCCGGAGGGGCCTACTGAAGTGTGTCTTAATATTATGTATAGCTACTGGCACTGCTCTACCCATTCATATTCATTTACATTCTTGAGTGGAATTTGGAGTTTGACATGTACACTGAAGTGATGAGCATAGATAATGGACAAACTAGCACATTCTTGTCCTTCAACAGAACATGGCTGGGCATCACCAAGAGGAGGGTCCATCAACTTCTAGAGCACAGCTTGACACAGTGAGATTTTCGGTCAATACCATGTTAAATCTGTATGTAGAACTGCAGGAATTAAATGTCGTCCATATGTTTCCGAGTTGCCGGTAAAAGAGTTGTACAGGGTGCACCTAATGAAAACCATTCAAAAAACCGAGAAAGAAATGGTGTACCTGGACCGGCAAATCAGAAAAACAGACTTGGAAATTCTATTACTTGAACGCCAGTTGAGGTGGGTGCATTGTCATGGTGAAACAGGTGAATATGTGAAATATGTTAATAGTTGGAACTTTATTACAAATCCTGACTGTTGCTTTTGTACTTTTAGGGAATAAAGAAGAACCAAATCACATGTGAATTTGTCTTTTATTTTTAATCAAAAGTGGTTTCGGGCGATGAGGTCCCTTACAGCCCTTCCATCCTGAACATCTGCAGGGATGGGATGGTCATCCTCAGCCTCGTTGATTTGTACGGCAGGGTGTTGCTCTGCTCTAATAATTGCAATATTATGGAGAACAACACATGCCACAATGATGTCACATGCCCTCTCTGGGGTGACCCTGAGCTTACGCAGGCACTGGAACCGGGATTTGAGTATGCCTATGGTCATCTCAACCCGGGCTCTAGTCCTGCAGTGGGCCAGGGTCAGGGTCAGGGTAAGGGGTCAACAGAGAGGGCTGGCATGGATAGCCTCGATCCCCCAGCAGGTAGCCATCAAACTCTCCTGTAATTATAGAGGACACATTTGAGTGCATTTAGAAAGGGAGACAAAGAACATTTGTACAAAGCTTTAGCTTCCTTACCACGTGCAAATCTGTTGCTCAGACTACACTCCCGGTAGATCCGGGAATCATGAACTTAGCCAGGCCACTTAGCTTCTACATTTGTAATAAGAGAAGCTGCATCACATATGATCTTTACAGTGCAGAGAATGACATGAGTTAGTTGTATTGTAATGTATACATTTTCATGTACATATTTTTTAAGATGGTAGGTCACATACCTGGACATTGATGCTGTGAAAGGATTTTCGATTCATAGAGTCCCCTTCATTTTGTGTAGGTGCAGTAATAGGGATTTGTGTCCCATCTATGCATCCTATCACATTTGGAAGGCCTGCAAAATGACAGCTAATTAAGCTACTGACCCCACTCTGAGGCCGCAGCAGAATGTAGGCCTATATCATAATTTCAAATAACAGAATATATGATTTCTACATCAGTCACAACCTGCAATCCTGTGGAATTCCTCTTTGATGGTGCGAACAGGTTTGTGTCCAGGGAACACCACCATCACTGGTAACAGGCGTTTCAGTGCGAGGGTTACCTTCCTCACAGCTCTACACACTGTTGCCTTTCCATAATGCTCTGCATCCCCGATGTTATAAAGAAAACTGCCGTTTGCAAAAAAAACGTAGCGCTATGCATAAAATTTGCTCTGATGTGAGTGCTCATCCGCGGTGTGTGAGGTTGGTGATATATGGCCGGAGAAGGTTATTGAGATGAATGATACTGTTGGATGAAAAGCGGTAGCGTTCGAAAAGAAAATCCTCAGGAAATGATAAAACGTCTAATCTGGGTCGGAAGATTCTCTCACGACGTAATGCATTTCTAATCAATACGGCTTCGATGTCGATTGGACTTCTAATGAATGGGCAATCCATGTCTAACTGCTTTCTTGGTGTGGGAGGAGACAGGTAGAAACTCTGGGTTTCTTATAGTAAACCTGCCAGCGAGCAGGTTATGTTCACAGAGTAAGTTACCGCAGTAACAGACCCAGAGTTTAAGTTACCTCTCTTTCTGGAACGGATAACTCAGAGTTTCCCTCATCTCAGGGTTAACAAACTCAGAGTTCTCACATAACACGCTTTCTGGAATACCCCCCTGGACTCTTATGGGAGAACATCTACACTCGTGTCACTTGCTAATTAAAACAAGCTAGCCTGAATAACCGAAACGTCGCGCTATTTGCTTGTTTATTTTATTTTTTCACTTTGAAAAAAGTTTTTAATAAAAGTACCGAGTGTAAATTAAGAAGAATTGTTTCCTCATCTATAACGCTTGAGTCACATCTTTTATCATAAGCCACATTTTGGCAAAAAAAATACTCGATACTTTCAATACTAGAAAACGATTTTGTGACGGGATTTTTTCACTGCCATGGAACATTTTTCTGAAGACGATGATGGCGGCTGGACCCGAGTTCACTACCACCGCAGCTGTCGCCAGGTGAGACGCACCTATGCCTCCACAACCAGAGGCCCTAGGGTGAGTTACCATGACGACTCGGCCTGCTCGTCCAACCAGCGGACGGATTATCGCTTTATCCACACGGGCTGCAGCAACATCTCCTCCTCCTCCTGCCCTGCCTCGTCCTCCTCCGCCTCGTCCTCCTCCTCCTCCTACAGTAACAGCTACAGCAGTTGCCACAATGACTGTTCGTGGATTGAACACCACAACTGCCAGAGATGAGGACACCCTGCCACCCCCTGTCCTGACAACCCCCCTCCTCCCCTTTCCAGTCTCCCTCTAACCAAAAGGACAGTGACAAGACAGCAGGATCTACCTCTGGATCTACCTCTCATCCTCCTTCTCCACACAACCCTTGTGTCGTCCACGAGGACCCCACCTTTCAGGAAATGACGACAGAGGTCACAGGGGTCAGCAGATTGAGACAAAGTGAGAGGTCAGAGGCCTTCTTTCCCAGGCTCACACCTATTTGGAGCCAATCACCAGCCCTGCAACGTTCTGCCTCTGTGTCCGACCTGGGGAGCACCTTCCTTGGCTTCTCTACCCCCGACATATCCCCCGCACCATCTCTCTACCCCATCTTCACACGACGTGGACAACAACCACCAACTCAACAACGCCCCGAGGAACAAGCTGGATGATTGGGGTCTATGTGTTCGAAAGAAGTTCCTCATCATGGGAGACTCCAACGTCTCCAGGTTTCCCCCTTTTCAGCACCCTGATCTCTAGAGCCACAGCTTCCCTGGTGCCACATTCCGGCACGCTGAGGCCATCTTAAGCAAAGCTGTTTTCACCACAGAGATTGTGATTCTGTCCTTTGGGCTCAACACATGGGGCCAGATGAACCGCACGACAGCCATCAAGCAACTGGAGGCGACATTTAAAGTGGCCAGAGATAGACTGCCACAGACTCACCTATTAACCACTGAAATGAACTTTTCTCAGTCTCTCCCACACAGGGAACAGTTCAACTTGCGGCTCATCAACAGCTACTGTACATCCGCAACATCTGCGACTCCATCCCCCAGCTGCCCACCTCAGCCTTCAAAGTGACACATGACAAGGTCCACTGGTCTCCTGACACAGCCTTTCACATGTTGAGCCACTGGGCTGAAATTACACAGGTAAACTAGTGGCCCCCACAAGCCGGTTACAGCCGGAGGGGTTTAAAAATGTTCTGGTTTTATGTGAAAAAACACAGCTTACTAATCCTCAACAGGGGCTTAAATTTTATTCCGACAAAACACAGGCCAGACATGACTTACAGCAGTACCACAGGAAACTCAAACTAAATGCTTTTTACGGGGACAGAAATTTTAATTCTGAGCCACTGACCCTCATTTCTAAATAGTTTGGACTCCCCCCTGAAATTAGTCTAACCCCCCCCCACATCTCTAATTAAACTGGATACACAGGTTTTTGAAAATTCCTTTAAAAAACTCAACATTGAACCGAATTTGTCACCTGACGAAGGTCTAGCTCTTAAGGAGCTTATTAATAGGGACGATATTGTCATCAAGCCGGCTGACAAGGGGAGTGTGGTGGTGGTGATGGACAGGGAGCAGTACCTGTGGGAAGGCAGTAGACAGCTACGAGACAGTAAATATTATTCTTCCCTAAAAAAAAACTTTGTATTTAGAAACAATCTCTCTTGTTATAAAAATCTTTCACAAATTGTACGAAAAGAAATTCATTAATGCAAAACAAATAAATGATTTAATTGGCGACTCCAGGCCCAGACAGTTTTATCTTTTGCCTAAAATCCACAAAGACGCAGCCACCTGGAGTAAGCTGTCTGAAATCCCACCGGGTCGTCCCATAGTGTAAGACTGCAGTAGCGAAACGTACAGGTCGGCAGAATTTATTGATTGCTATTTGAACCCACTGGCCACGAAACATTTAAGCTATAACAAGGACACTTACCAATTTGTTGAAAAAATAGAAAAATTAGACATCCCTGCCAATTTTATTCACGATCGACGTATACCGCCTTTATACTCACATTGACATCCAGGAAAACTGTGAGGAACATTTTCCATAAATTTCATGACAAAAAAAGACCAGATAAGGAGCTGCTTCAATTGTTAGAAATGAACCTAACAAGAAATGATTTTGTGTTCAATGGCCAATTTTTTCTGCAGCTGAAAGGAACAGCTATAGGTAAGAAGTTTGCCTCTGTGTATGCAGACACTTTCATGGCTGAGTGGGAGACAGCTGCACTGGAAAAATGTAGTAAAAACCACTTCATTATTATTTAGTTTTCATCTGGGGCATTTGGACCTATTCGGAGCAGGAATTCAAAACCTTTTTTAATACTGTAGTGCCTCTCTAGTGTGTTTTACTATGATGAGAGGTGGCGAACCTGAGCTCTTTCACTATGTAGTATTGAGTATTGAGTTTTTCTAATGAACTTAATCAAGTAAATGTATATGATTGTAAAGCACTGTATCTTTTAAACCGATATCTAAACACATTACTCTTTAAACAGTTTCCAAATAGAATTGCTCTTATACTTAGGGAACAACTGTTCTTATAACAAATATTAAATTATTTACTCAACAAATTAAATTCAGCAGTTACACTTCTCAACAGGGTTTTTCAAATGAGACATGTGTACACCTGAACATTAAACTATGGCCCCAAAGAAAATAAAATAGCTGGCAATAAATTTAACACAATTAAATACCCAGTTCAAAAGATGCAGGCCTGAATGTAACTCGGGTGCGTTGTAGCCGAAAACACAATGACTGCTTCACCACAAGTACCTTAATACACAGGTGCTGTAGCCACGCACACGCAGGATGCAGGCTAGCAGAAGCAGGAGGAGACGATCCACGCAGATGAGAAGACTCATGTAGCTGACGATCCCGGCTAAATCCACACAGACTTCACCATAGAGGTCACTGGTCGTTAGCTCATTAGCAAGGCCTTGCGCAGCATCACTAGCTACTAGGTTAGCAGTTAGCGTAACTTTGTTCTTCTTCTCGGCTTGAGTAAGGAGAGTCAGGAGAGTTCTGGTCGAACAGTCCAACTAAACTGATGACGTTAATTAAACAGCTCGTTTCACCTGACAGCGTACACGCAGCTTCTCCCATGGTCTCCCACGTTATCTCTCTCTCTCTCTCACTCTCACCCTTAAAACCAAATCACAACCCGTGGCTGTTTCTTCCGCTTCTCACATAGTTAAACCTTTGTAATGAACACATTAACATATTAAATACAACATTTCAATAAACATTACCCAATATTAATTAATATAATAAAGTAATATCATGATTTCATTGCTGGACAATTGTTTTAACTTCCTTTTTAACATGTATTGATGATGAACTTAAACTCTTTTTAACCTAAAATTATGCATATTAGGCAATTCAATTATTTATTCCAATTTATATCATTTTATTTAATTTCCACCGGGCTACAATACCTTAAACAGCCATAATCCCTCTATTAAATTAAAATTCTCATTGATCATAATTCCATTAACTTCTTAGATACCATTTAAAGGTCCCAATTTCACAAAACACAATAGATTAGATATTAAGGTTTATTTTAAGGAAACTGACGAACATGCATTATTACATAAAAGTAGCTTTTACCCAAAACACACATTCACAGGTCTAATAAAATCCCAATGACTTAGATTCCATAGAATATGCACATTACAGCAAGATTTTAAGCACATCACTATAAAAATGTGACGTCGCCTGAGCCACCACCCACTACACTGTAAACCCGAATAAGTTCAGAATACTCAAAACTTTTGTGGAAACCGATTACCTCAAAGTGTTTGAGTAAGTAAGTTAGAATATTTAAGTTTGGAGTACTTACATTTTTTAACTAATTTACACTCAAATAGTACTTTTTTTCTTAAATTTGTGAGTGTACTGTACTTAAAACGTTTGTCTTAATTTGTATATATTTTCTAATTTCTTTGTAATTACTTGTTCTGATGCTATGGTACTTAATTGATCAACATCTTTAAACTCAAAAAATATACTGGTTAGTAACCAAAAAGATAATTTTACACAGCTCATAAACTAATATTTTTTTTTAATTTACAGTACAGAATACTGTAAATAATAATTGATTCACTTTGGACACAGCAACAGAACTGTAAGCATACAAACATCTGTATGGGTGTGTGCATAAATCTGTGCAAACAGATGTGTGCAAAAGTGACGCTATAAAAGATTTGAATTTTGATTAAGCAATAAGGATACCAAAAAATAAATTATACCATTTGTAAAGACGGGCCAACAAATGCACAACCTGAAAATGTAAACAACCCGTTTTGTAACGGGTATTGACTGGACCCAATTGCAGCACAAACAAGCAGGTTAACTTGAACCACAGTCTTTATTTGACACCAAACCAAATGAAGCAACGTAGTATAGCAGGATTCAAACCCAGGGCTTCCAGGTGCCAGGCAAGCAAGTTAGCTGAGGACCACAGGGCAGGCCAGAAACCTGGGATTCGTGAGCATGAACTAGTGATGCGAGTCTGACACCGGAGCTCCGATCCTTGCTTCAAACTCGAAGCTGTGCTCTCCTTGAACCGCTGATTCGAAGCTTGCTTTGGGGCAGAGCAAGTGACGTAATCGATGACGTATGAAGCAGCGACTGCTTCGGTCCCCGAATGAGCTTCACGAGCTATCGCGAGATTAGTTGTTGGCGTGAGACTTGCTTCGGGAGGCTTGTGCGCGCCAAAACACACCTAAAGGCACCCGACACACTCCACAACATGTGGCCTTGCCAAAGTTGTTGTGTGCGTTATTGCTGTTGTTGCTGTTATCATCCCTGCTGTTGGTTGATCGTCATGGAGCCAAATAGGAAGAGAAGCCGTTCTCAAATGTGGGAACACTTTGAGCTGATCAGTCCTAATAAGGTGAGTATCTGATTCAAAGTACAGTATGTTGTATAGCTCAGTGGCATAGTCGCAGGGCCTTCGTCTTGAGGACTGGGGTTCAAATCCCAGATGGTACTTTTATACTTATAATACTTTTCATACCCAGTATGGACCCTTAGTCAAGGCCCTCAAAGCTGTTTGCACTTTTTGATAAAAGTGTCAGTTAAATGACATGTAATGTAATGTTACTTAAAGAGTAGTAAGCCAGCTGTTTGTAAGTTAGGTACATTAGCATGTGTGGTGATTTAAGTGATTTCTATGACCTGACAGTTTGTTTTCTTGTTTGATCATTACTGTTCATACAGGTCCAGTGCTTGCATTGTTCCATGCAATTGGCGTATAATAACAATACGTCCTCGATGCTTAGGCACTACCGTGCTAAGCATGAAAACAAGCAGGAGAACACTGTTCATGGTAGGTTATGTTTATCCACACAATTCTACACACCACTAAAAATGTTACAGTAGCCTGTCCTTCACCGTTTTATTTGTTTGATTCTGTCTTAGTGGACCGAAAGCAGGAGCTGGATGAGGCTCTGGTAAATATGGTTGTGAAGGACTCTCAGCCTTTTACCATTGTGGACGATCCAGGCTTCAAAGAGTTTGTGGGAAAGCTTGACCCCACATATACTCTGCCTTCCAGACAGGCTCTAAAGAACATGGTGGGAGAGAAATATGAGGAGGAGAAGGCCAAAGCCAAGGCTCAACTGCAGCATGTGGAGGCAGTTAGCCTGACCTCTGATATGTGGACCTCCACGAATATGGATGCATATCTGGCAGTAACTTGTCATTTTGTGCAGGACAATATGAAGTTGGCCACTTTACTCTTAGGAGTGCTGCCTTTCCCCCAAGACCACACTGCTGAAAACATCGCCGCTGCTCAGAAGTCTCTGATGGTGGAGTGGGGACTTGAGGGGAAGGTTCAATGCATGGTGACTGATGCTGCCGCAAACATGGTCTCCACTGCTAAAAAACTAGCAATGCGACATGTTGTTTGCATTGCACATGCATTAAATCTTGTAGTTAAAAAATCCCTGGATCAAACCCCTGGCCTAGATGATCTGCGCACAAAGGCACGGAAAGTAGTGACTTATTTTAGATCAAGCACTACTGGAAAAGAAAAGCTGAAACATGTGCAACAGCAAATGAACTGTGCCGTGATGAAGCTAATTCAGGAGGTGGACACGCGCTGGAACAGCACCTTTTTGATGTTGCAGCGATTATATAATGAGAGGCAGACAGTCGGGGCAGCTCTGGCATCACTTAAGACAGATGCTCATCCACTCTCATCTGAGGAATATGAGACAGTCGCAGCGTGTCTCAAAGTGCTCTCCCCGTTCTTTGCAGCAACTGTGGAACTGTCCCAGGAGAAGAGAGTGTCAGGCTCCATGGTGATTCCACTGGTAAAAATGTTATTTCAAGCAAACAGGGAAGTCATACAGAACACCACCAATATAACAGCAACACTTCTTGGACAGAATATAACTGCAACCCTGATAAAGAAGTTTGACAACCTAGAGAGCTCGACTGTCCTGTCACTCGCCACACTGCTGGATCCCAGGTTTAGGGCCATCGGTTTTAACAGTTCAGAAAAGGCCCAAAATGCTGTACGAAAACTTACAGCTGAATGTGCAGCACTGGTGAGGAACACACGAGTGGAGACTTCATCAGATGATCCTTCATCTTCTGCTCCACCTCAACCAGCAACAAATGCACAAAATCCGTCCTCCACAGGTAGTTGTAAGTTGGTAATTATGAACACACACACACACACACACACATTGACACTTGTCTGTGTTCATGACTGTCAAATCTTAATTTTTGTTTCAGCTTTCAACCTCTGGACACGTTTGGATGAAGATGCGACATTGGCAAGAGCTCACAGGAGTCATACATCGGATGCTACAATTGAAGTGCAGCGATATATGACTGATCCTCCAGTGCATAGATCGGAGGATCCTCTCACATACTGGAATGAGCACAAACATGTGTATCCACATTTGTTCACGTTAGCTAAACAATATTTGTGCATTACAGCGTCATCTGTTCCTTGTGAACGTGTTTTTTCAAAAGCTGGAGAAGTTGTCAGCAAAAAAAGAAATCGATTGAGTCCAAAAACAGTGGAAAAACTGCTATTCCTCAATAAAAACCTCTGAATTCATCCCCAAGTTACACAAGCACAGCCCACCTTCCCTGCACCTACTTTGTTTCCTCGACCACACCCTCTCTCAATCCCAGATACTAGTTAACCTTGTCTACTGAATAAGCTGAATATAATATGTTCAGCAGTAAACAACCAACACTGTCTGTCACAACGGCAATCACTGGCATGTTGTCTAATATTTCACCACTAGATGTCACTGAAATGAACCTTTGAATGAATGAACCCATGTTCAATACAATTGGCAAAGTGGTTCAATACTGCTTTATTGCTTCATTTGAGCATCACTAGCATGAACAGGCTGAGTGCCACCCAGCCACAGGCAGACAAATAGCAGGAAACAGGCAGGCAGAGCTCGTAGTCCGGGACAGAAGGCAGGTGGGTTTACCGAGGCTGAGGCGTGAAGCAAAGGTCAGGGGAAGATCAGGTCAATACCAGGTAAGCAGTCCGAGAATGAACGCTGGAGAGTCAGGCATGAGAGCAAAGACAATCTGGCAAAGAGTGAGTGGAGAGAAGCTGCATATATACTGGCTTGATTGGAGATGATGAGCAGGTGAGAGCAGCAGGTGGAAGCAGTTAGCTGATGAGGGGTGTGGCAGAGCAGCAGAGCAGGGGAGGCGCAGAGCAGACTGTGACACGTTTAGTTGAGGGAAACACATATACATCCACACATACATTATATAAAAACAGGTTTGTATGGTTATGTGTAAATCACTTTAAATGTTTAAATGTTTGTATCTAAGTGATAAAAGCATTTGGAACTTGTGCTCAGTGTAAAGGTATATGCCTCTGTCAACCATTTGCAGGATCGTCCACAAGACTGTAGACAACATGATGACGATCATTCACCAGGTCATCCATTTCCCCAAACATGAGGAACTGGAGGTGGTGGGGTCTGGCTTTGCCCGGCTGATCATGAGGGATTTGGTCGGGCTGTTGGAGCCATTAAGGGGTGCCACATCCGTGTTCTTCCCCCGAAAGACCCACAGAAGAGGTGTTACATGAACAGAAAACTCTTCCCATCAGTTATTTTGCAAGGTGTCTGTGATGCTGGGGGAAAGTTCCTAGATGTCTACATAGGGAATCCAGGATCGGTCCATGGCTCGATGGTTCTCCGCAGATCCCCCATGTTCAGACAGGCCCTGTATCCACCAGCTGGATACTTTCTGCTGGGAGATGGAGGGTACCCGTGTCGGCAGCATCCGGTGGCCATCATGACACCGTACCGCCAGCCCGTAGCCAGTAAGATTAGTCATGGAACGCACAAATAACACAAAAGAGAATGTAGGTTAATACTTTGGTGACTTAGAAATGTTGTTCATTGTGGGTTTTTTTGTGTGAATATTTATTCGTTTATTTCTGTTTTAACAGCCAGAGTGGAATCCAGATTTAATCACCACCATGCCAAGGCCCGCATTATAATCGAACGCACCTTTGGGATGCTCAAGACCCCCTGGCGCAATATCTTTCTGCGGGCTCTTGAAGTCCGACCTCTCTTCACACCGAAAGTGATCGGTGCCTGCTGCATCCTCCATAACATCTGCATGGGTGTAGGAGACATCGTGGAGGAGGAGGAGGTGGAGGAGGACGATGATGGCAGTGAGGACGGGGGCAACAGTGAGGATGAAGCCCCTGGTGAGGACCTGTCAGGAAATGGCACCAGGTTAAGGATTGCCGCACAGGTTTCCTCACCCACTGAGTAGCCACATTTCTTACATGAACATGATTATAATTGAATAAAACAAAACATATAAATGGTATCTGTCTCCACTGCTGTCTTTTATCATGTTTTTCCATTACCTGTGTGTGTGTGTATATATATATATATGTATATAAAAAAGCTAATAGAAATAATGGACTGCACTGAATTATTTTCATACAATTTATTTTACAATTTTTCAACCAGAGAGGAAGCGGTCAGCTCTGGCTGCTGCTGCTCTCTCTGCTTCCTCCTGTCTTGCCAGTGCCTCTCGCTCCCTCTCTGCCTGGTCCTTCAGGAAGTCCAGACTGTCCTCGCCATCTCTGGACCTTTTTCTGGATGGCTGACTGGCTGTAGCTTCCTCCACAGGGGGAGCAGATGCTGATGCGCTGACCACACCACTGGTCGTGCCTGTTTCAGGTGGTGAGGTCAGCACACCACCCGTGGTGGCTGTGGTGTTTGCTGCAACAACCAGGGGTGGAGTAATTGAATGCTGCCCCTGGAGTGCAGCATCCATGGCACTGTACCACTGCCAAGTGGCAGCGGTCACACTACCAGCCTCCACCCCTCTACCAGTGGGAGGATGTCTGAGCTCCTGAAAAGTGTGTAAATATTAAATAGTAAAACCAGAAGACAACGACCAGTGCTTGTCTCTGATGAATTATTATAAATACAGACTGTAAAAATAAGAAGTATCCTTTGAGAGAAAAACAAGTAAAACAGATTACCTTGTATCTGTCCTTCAGATTGTTCCACTTCTTCTTTGCCTGCTTCGCGGTGATGTGCAGGCCAGAAGTGGCAACAAAGACACTGGGCAAAACAAGCACACAGAGTGATGCACTGTTACTTTCATGAAGATATATAGGTTGAATGGCGAAATGTTTGTCAATCACTTTCACAGACAGATAACATGACCACTGATCATTACTCACTCCCATCCAGTCTGGGACGCATTTCGCCTCCCTGTGAACAGGCTCTCATTGGCCACCCGCCACTCGATGAGAGCCTGGGTTTCTTCATTTGTCCCTAAAGTAAAATACACACATATATATATATATGTATATAGGGTACCAAAAATGTATATGTGTATATATATGTTTATATATATGTAACATATACATGTATGTAGGATATAATAGTATGTGCAAAAATAACAGCAGTGGTAGTATTAGTAATACAACAAATGCTTATATTTAGAATAATCATTAAAAGGAGTACATTCATTAATATCAATCTGCATTTACATGTAAATATATCCAAACGTTCGGCTCATATCAATAACTTTATTTTAGAAGGAGAATAATGCTTCAACAACAAATCTCTTGATCACACCAGCGTCTGAGAAAGCGGATAATTCATCATTTCAGGCTGAGGTAACGGTGCTCTGTGCCGGGCACTGTGAGCACTGAGCGTCCGAACAGTGGAGCTGTTCACCTCCGAAAACATCGCTGACAAACTATAAATACTTAATATTTTAATTCACAAACCACATTTTTGAATTCTAAATGACTACTTCCTCGCCAGTAATGATCTTAAAACTACGTTCCGCGGTACAAGAACGGTTTTATTTAAGCTTTTTTACTTACAATTGTGCGTTCTGCGTTCCATTGTGAATCGCCGAAATGTATTCTGGGATACATGGCCATCGCAAGTGCGCTAAAGTCACCTCCGATGCATACTTGGTAAAGATGGGCGGAGCGAGAACACTTCCGGGTTTGAAAACCGTCCTCGCTGTTCGCTTACTTGAGAATTGGAACAGTACTTGGACTGAGGCTGATGACGTTTTCACAAGTACGGGAGTACGCAAGTACGCTCAAGTACGCACAAGTATGGATATTGAGAAACGGCCAGAGACACACACACACACACACACACACACACACACTTCCAGAGCTTTAAACCCCATTTCAACAACAAACTGATGCTGTCATGATACAGGTGTCTGGACTAATCCACAACTTCTACATTGTCGTTAGCAGGTCACTTTTCAAATGGAGCACAAAGGGCTACAGTGCGTTTCATGTTGATATCATGCACATCCTGGGTGGATAAACAAAAACACATGAGAAAAAACCAGGGGCCGTTTGCTGCAGACATATGACTTACTGTGCATTACATGTAATGTAATGTGCTAAATATGTACATGTTACAGGATAACTAATTGAGAACAAGTTAAAAGTGAACCACTGCCCCATGTATAGTAGTATTACAGTAATGATGGTGGTAGTAAATGCTGACAAACCTGGGAGCCAACTGTTCTATGTCGATAGAATTTGGACAAAGTCCATTTTAGCTTTTTCTCAACTCACCTCAATTTCATAATACTGTATAAAACTGGTTCCGTAAATTTACGTTGGTGATCCTGTGGAACTCAGCACAGACCTACAAAATGACAATGACACACAAAGTATGTGAAAGGCTGAGTAAAACACCAAAGGGAAATACCTCATAGTCACATTTGAAGGGTACACTATCCTTTTAAAATGAATAGCCAGTAGGATGACATAAAATAGTACTCTGAAACCACTCGAATAATGCAGTCCAAATTTCTAAATAGAACCTTTTAGCTAAAAATACATAAAGTAATTTATAAATTTTAAAACACAGATCGTGACGAAAAAGACTAAACAACTGTGCAACATATATAGCCTAGCCTTGATACCCTCCTAAGACCTCGCGTCCACATGCGTGGACATCACATTTTGGGTTGTCTATACTATAAAAGTTAATTCATCATAAAATGGGCCCGATGTCCACGTACGTGGACACTTAGACTGCCATCTAGTGGTGTCAGAAGAGTAAAACACTCTACAGGTGAAATTCAAGATGGCTGGGAAAACACCGGAAGGGTCAGATGTCCACTCCCTACACAAACGTCGACCAGGTAAAAAATCCAATCAAATTTCATGGCTGATTCTTGTTCAGATATGCGTAAAAGTGTTGTATGTTTGCTATGCCATGCAAATTTAACAGAAGTTTGTAAAAGTAACAATCTACTATGCCGCTACACATGATGTCCACGTATGTGGACAGAGGAACTTAGTTTTGTTGAAAATGTTAATATGTTAGCAAAAATGTTAGCAACAAAATGGGAGAATGAAAATTTAGTTTGGTAAGATTTAGGTAGAAATAAATACTTTACAACAGTATGTAGCAGCATGGATGTGCTCCATCTCATGCACTATGACGGCCTTAATTTGAACACCAATGGTAGCTATGCATTGTAGGTGGACGGGACTATAAATGCGGCATATTCTACCGGTTCTCGTTCTCTGCACAGATTTATTTCTTTTGGTTTTGAGTGAACACATTGTGCTTTTAAACGATCTATTAAAGTGTGCATTATTTTAACATTTGGAATCACGTCTCCTGCATTTTTATGAGTAGAACTTACTTGCGTGTCCTTTTAATTGGTGTTAAAAGTGGCGTTGTCGGCTCCTTAACATTAAAATCTATTACTTAGTTAGGTTTCCTTCCTTACTCTCGCCACAAGTACAAACAGATATAGCATGTTTTATAAATAAGTCTGCATGGATTTTTATTAGATTTTTCTCATGATTTTATTTCCAGAGCGTATTTCTCTGTAAGGAACAAAGCGGATACTGGGGTCAATTATTGGAGACCACTCAGAGGTGGAAAATTTGTCTGACATCGATGATCCTGTGCAGGATGTTGACTATCCACCCCCACCACAGGAGCTGTGCAGCAGTGAGGAAGACAGTAGTGGGGATGAGGACCCAATTCCTCAGCCCGCTGGCCCAGCAGGTCCATGTCAACAATATCTGCCAACGAAGCCCAACCCAGTTGGCATGAAGAACTTCGTTTGTGCTACAGCAGATGGCATTGTGCTGGACTTTTAAAATATATTAAGGTGCACTGCTTGAGAAGGTCGATGAATCAGAGGGTCTGGGTTTGGGAAGCTTGGTCATCGATCGTCTGTCTCAAACTCTGCATCCTGGTACGAAAGTGTACTGTGATCGGTTCTTCACAACCATCCAAGGTGTGGAACGAATGATGAAGAAGCAGGTGTACGTGACTGGTATTGTTATGAAGAATTGGGTCGCTGCAGCAGTGCAGAAACTAGCAAATGACAAAACAATGAAAAAGGACGGAAGAGGTACCTCAGCACAAGTGACCACTGGAGATGGAAAGATGTGCGTAGTGAAGTGGTATGACAACAAACCCATATTGATGATGTCTGTCGTTCATGCAACACAGCCAGAAGACACCTGCCAGCGATGGGACAAGAAACTGAAACGATATGTGACTATCTCACGGCCAAGTATGATCCGTGAATACAACTCCAAAATGGGTGGAGTTGACTTGGTAGTGCGGATGATAAGCTATTATCGCGTGAGTGTCCGTACTAAGAAGTGGACACTGCGGATGATGATGCACTTCACAGATCTGGCTTTAGCCAACAGCTTGCTACTGTACTGCAAAGACCTTACTGTATGTGGTACACCAAAGAAGAGCAGTTCCTTGAGTTTCGTATGGAAGTGGCTTAGACCTTCTTGGCCCAGCGTGACAATGATGTACCAGAAGACGATGCAGACCCTTTCGGAACCAAGCGAATTGCAACTGTTACACAGCCTTTCACACATAGGTGTGAACAATGTCAAGGCATTCTGTTTGAAGTAGTAGCAAAATGTTTCAAATGTTTGATACTTTGTTACAGACATAATGTGTAATAATTTTTTGCACTGTGGTGTTCAAAATGTTCAAAACATGTTCATATGTGAACACTACTGTGTTCAAATTGGAAATAAAGAGTTTTGCACTTTATTACACAATGGTGAGTTTGTGGTGTTTGTGGTGGAAATTTAGACCGAGTGTCCCCATATGTGGACATCATTTTTCTCAAAAACTACATCATGTCAAAAGATGATGCTTAGTTTTTATACTTATCAGGTCCCAATAAGCCCAAATAGCAAAGAGAAATTAAAAATGCATACCAAACAAAAGGTCGGGTGTTCATAACCGACAATGTCTTCTTGCACAAGTATGTCAAGCCAAACAAGCTCAGCATTTTCTTAGCAAATGTTCGAATCTCTTGGAACCTGCCTTCATCCAGCTGGCGTTAGAAGTTGACAAGAGGAAGCTGTTGGTGCCGACTGCGACACTCAGCGTCACACTGCAGCTCAATGAGCTCCAGCTGCAGGTTGTCTGGAGCGCCATCAGGGTTCACGGAGAGAGGAGAGGAAAAAAGCCTGATGTCCTTTTCAATAGCTGCAAAATCCCAAAAGCGCTGTTGAAACTCCTCAACAAGAGATGAGACGTCTGCTGTATACCTTCTCATTTGTGCACTGAAATTGTTCTGTGGGAAACTGGTCATGATTTCCTGCAGTGATAGGAAATGTGTGGTATTGGGCTGCGCTTGTGACAGTTGCCTTTGGAAAAGAAGCAGCTTGGTCCGAAAGGCTGTGTGAGTACAGTTGGCTTATCACTGCATTTTGCCCCTGAAGGCTTGTGTTCAGCACATTCAAATGTCGTGTGACGTCAACGAAAAATCCCAAATCAGCCAGCCATACAGGATTAGATAGTTCTGGCATCGGTTGTCCCTTTTTTGCCAAGAATTGTCCGATTTCCTCCCGAAGAGAATAAAAAATGCTGCAGTGCAGACCTCCCACTGAGCCATCTTACGTCGTTGTGATACACAACATCTCCGTATTCAGCCTGGATGTTGAGCAGAAACTGTTGAAACTGTCGGTGGCATAGGGCTTTGGAGCGAATATAATAAATGGCCTTTATCACCGGTTTCATAACATGATCATATTTCATATGTTTGGCACAGAGAACTTCTTGATGAATAATACAGTGGAGTTTGACAGCATTGACTCCTTCTTCGCTGACTTTATTACAGACAAGGGTTTATAATCCACTTTGCTCACCAACCATTGCAGGTGCACCATCCGTAATAATCCCAGTGACTTTATTCCACTGTAGTTTCATGTCATCTACGGCGGAACAAACAGAAATAAATAAATAAATATGTTCCTCTTCTTTGATCCTTCAGGCTCTGGAGGCTGAGAAGCTCTTCACTCATGTTCATGTCATTGTCCACTCCTCTCAAAAAGTAACTGAGCGGTGTCAGATGCATCCGTGCTTTCATCGCAGGCTAATGAAAAAAAGTCAAACTCCGCTCCTTTTGCCTCTAACTGTCTCTTAATATCTAATGAAACGTCTTCAATTCTCCGTACAACAGTGTTACGAGCCAGGCAAACATCTTCTCAGGACAAATTTTCTCAACTATTTTCATCACACAGTATAAATTCACCCTCAGTAATAGGTTTACAGTGCTTGGCAATCAGTGTTGCCACCTCATAGCTCGCCTTTGTGGCATTTTTATTTGACTCACAGGCTCTTGTGAAAAAGTGCTGCTGTGCCGTTAAAACAGCTTCCAGTTGCTTCAATTTATCACAGCGTTCGTCCGCAGTTAGCATGTTTCGTCTGTTAGTGCCTCTTGATATTAAATTCCTTGAAAACAGCCACAGTCTCGCTGTCAACTTTCCTTTTTTTATGTACAGTCGCCATGTCAGAAATGGGCTGGGTTGAAATGGGAAAGGGAAAGACAATTAATTAGTCACCACTCATGTCTCTCTCTCTCTCTCTCTCTCTCTCTCTCTACTACTACTGGCACGTGAGAAACAAGGAACAGGAATACTCCTTTATTTTCAAAAATCAGGGTGACATGACGTTATCTGAAAAAATGCGGCTTAAAGGTGACATCGAATGCTTGTATCGCACATATATGTTAGTTATGGAGGTCTACTTACATATATTAACTTGTTTTCATGGTCACATATATGTTAGTTATGGAGGTCTACTTACATATATTAACTTGTTTTCATGGTCACATATGTTAGTTATGGAGGTCTACTTACATATATTAACTTGTTTTCATGGTCACGTATATGTTAGTTATGGAGGTCTACTTACATATATTAACTTGTTTTCATGGTCACACATATATGTTAGTTATGGAGGTCTACTCACATATATTAACTTGTTTTCATGGTCACATATATGTTAGTTATGGAGGTCTACTTACATATATTAACTTGTTTTCATGGTCACATATATGTTAGTTATGGAGGTCTACTTACATATATTAACTTGTTTTCACGGTCACGTATATGTTAGTTATGGAGGTCTACTTACATATATTAACTTGTTTTCATGGTCACACATATATGTTAGTTATGGAGGTCTACTCACATATATTAACTTGTTTTCATGGTCACATATATGTTAGTTATGGAGGTCTACTTACATATATTAACTTGTTTTCATGGTCACATATATGTTAGTTATGGAGGTCTACTTACATATATTAACTTGTTTTCACGGTCACGTATATGTTAGTTATGGAGGTCTACTTACATATATTAACTTGTTTTCATGGTCACATATATGTTAGTTATGGAGGTCTACTTACATATATTACTTGTTTTCATGGTCACATATATGTTAGTTATGGAGGTCTACTTACATATATTACTTGTTTTCATGGTCACATATTTGTTAGTTATGGAGGTCTACTTACATATATTAACTTGTTTTCATGGTCACGTATATGTTAGTTATGGAGGTCTACTTACATATATTAACTTGTTTTCATGGTCACATATATGTTAGTTATGGAGGTCTACTTACATATATTAACTTGTTTTCATGGTCACATATATGTTAGTTATGGAGGTCTACTTACATATATTAACTTGTTTTCATGGTCACGTATATGTTAGTTATGGAGGTCTACTTACATATATTAACTTGTTTTCATGGTCACATATATGTTAGTTATGGAGGTCTACTTACATATATTAACTTGTCTTCATGGTCACATATATGTTAGTTATGGAGGTCTACTTACATATATTAACTTGTCTTCATGGTCACATATATGTTAGTTATGGTGGTCTACTTAGATATATTAACTTGTCTTCATGGTCACATATATGTTAGTTATGGAGGTCTACTTACATATATTAACTTGTTTTCATGGTCACATATATGTTAGTTATGGAGGTCTACTTACATATATTAACTTGTTTTCATGGTCACATATATGTTAGTTATGGAGGTCTACTTACATATATTACTTGTTTTCATGGTCACATATTTGTTAGTTATGGAGGTCTACTTACATATATTAACTTGTTTTCATGGTCACATATATGTTAGTTATGGAGGTCTACTTACATATATTAACTTGTTTTCATGGTCACATATATGTTAGTTATGGAGGTCTACTTACATATATTACTTGTTTTCATGGTCACATATTTGTTAGTTATGGAGGTCTACTTACATATATTAACTTGTTTTCATGGTCACGTATATGTTAGTTATGGAGGTCTACTTACATATATTAACTTGTTTTCATGGTCACACATATATGTTAGTTATGGAGGTCTACTCACATATATTAACTTGTTTTCATGGTCACATATATGTTAGTTATGGAGGTCTACTTACATATATTAACTTGTTTTCATGGTCACGTATATGTTAGTTATGGAGGTCTACTTACATATATTAACTTGTTTTCACGGTCACGTATATGTTAGTTATGGAGGTCTACTTACATATATTAACTTGTTTTCATGGTCACATATATGTTAGTTATGGAGGTCTACTTACATATATTAACTTGTTTTCATGGTCACATATATGTTAGTTATGGAGGTCTACTTACATATATTACTTGTTTTCATGGTCACATATTTGTTAGTTATGGAGGTCTACTTACATATATTAACTTGTTTTCATGGTCACGTATATGTTAGTTATGGAGGTCTACTTACATATATTAACTTGTTTTCATGGTCACATATATGTTAGTTATGGAGGTCTACTTACATATATTAACTTGTTTTCATGGTCACATATATGTTAGTTATGGAGGTCTACTTACATATATTAACTTGTTTTCATGGTCACGTATATGTTAGTTATGGAGGTCTACTTACATATATTAACTTGTTTTCATGGTCACGTATATGTTAGTTATGGAGGTCTACTTATATATATTAACTTGTTTTCATGGTCACATATATGTTAGTTATGGAGGTCTACTTACATATATTAACTTGTCTTCATGGTCACATATATGTTAGTTATGGAGGTCTACTTACATATATTAACTTGTCTTCATGGTCACATATATGTTAGTTATGGTGGTCTACTTAGATATATTAACTTGTTTTCATGGTCACATATATGTTAGTTATGGAGGTCTACTTACATATATTAACTTGTTTTCATGGTCACATATATGTTAGTTATGGAGGTCTACTTACATATATTAACTTGTTTTCATGGTCACATATCGGTTAGTTATGGAGGTCTACTTACATATATTACTTGTTTTCATGGTCACATATTTGTTAGTTATGGAGGTCTACTTACATATATTAACTTGTTTTCATGGTCACATATATGTTAGTTATGGAGGTCTACTTACATATATTAACTTGTTTTCATGGTCACATATATGTTAGTTATGGAGGTCTACTTACATATATTAACTTGTTTTCATGGTCACATATATGTTAGTTATGGAGGTCTACTTACATATATTACTTGTTTTCATGGTCACATATTTGTTAGTTATGGAGGTCTACTTACATATATTAACTTGTTTTCATGGTCACATATATGTTAGTTATGGAGGTCTACTTACATATATTAACTTGTTTTCATGGTCACATATATGTTAGTTATGGAGGTCTACTTACATATATTAACTTGTTTTCATGGTCACATATATGTTAGTTATGGAGGTCTACTTACATATATTACTTGTTTTCATGGTCACATATTTGTTAGTTATGGAGGTCTACTTACATATATTAACTTGTTTTCATGGTCACATATATGTTAGTTATGGAGGTCTACTTACATGTATTAACTTGTTTTCATGGTTAAAAACCTCCCAGTCGCTGCAAACGAGCCGATCAAAATATCTCCTCACTGACACTCTCGTCAGCCGTGCTGTTTCAGACCAAAACCACACCCCCAGATCATGGACTGTGTTTTGATTGGCCAGCCAACGAGAGCTTTCCCACTGTCCTGTGATTGGCCAGGTACCTGGAAGTGACGTAATTGGTAGGCCAGCTCTCAGATACACAGCTCCCCCTCTGGCACGGTGGATGCTCTGCATCTCAGCAGCTACAACAAGAGTAGTTCTTCTTCTTCTGCGGTTGAATGTATGCAACCGGATGTGCTCGGACTAGTGCCCGCACCAGGAGGCGCTACGGTGGTGAGAGGAGTGGTGAGGTTTTCTGATGACATCATCAGCATAGGTAAGTGCCGATCCGCTTCGCAGAGCCCAGGAAAACAATAAAACCCTATTTTCTCAGCAGTGGCTGAACTGTTTGTTCTGAAACTTTAGGGTTTCATAAACGAGGTCATGACGCAGATACACACACATACGCAGTGTTAATTGGAGCTTCCGGTCTATGTGGCCTTTAAAATTCGTCCACTCCAATTATACACAAACGAGCAGCCTCCCCCCCCTTCTTCTTACTTCGAAGGGGAGGGGGATGCGGCTTTAGCAAATAGCGGATTTTGATTGCTGTTTTCACAATACTTTTGAGTTAGAAGTAGTGTTCAGGTTTACAGTGAAGAGTTATCCAGCTTTATTAAACCTGCCGCCCCCACTGAGAAAACTAGCATTTGGATGGCAATGACCGCAATTGTGGACACACTTCCCTCTTAATTTTAAAGCGGCATTATGGAGGCTGAAACTCACAGACTGGCGGCCTTTAATAATAAAGAGTGCCGTGGCTCTTTTGTTATCGCTTCCAAGTGGGCGTGCAGGACCAGAGAGAAAAGGTCGCGGCTTTGAGCAGGGACCTGGGGACAACACCTCCTGCTTCAGCACCACCACCAACAGCTGTTACTACTGCAGCATTGATAACACCTCCTGCGGCAGCCACTACAGCACCACCACCACCTGTGATTGCTGCTGCCATCGCAACCATCTTTACAGCTGTTACACCACACTCACCACCTGCTGCTGTGGTTTTATCAGCCATCTTCACAGCTGCTATACCACCCTCACCACCTGCTGCAGCAATCTAAGCCATCTTCACAGCTGCTACACCACCCTCACCACCTGCTGCTGTGGATTTATCAGCCATCTTCACAGCTGCTACACCACCTGCTGGTGCAATCTCAGCCATCTTCACAGCTGCTACACCACCCTCACCACCTGCTGCTGCAATCTAAGCCATCTTCACAGCTGCTACACCACCCTCACCACCTGCTGCTGCAATCTAAGCCATCTTCACAGCTGCTACACCACCCTCACCACAGCTGCAATATCAGTGCACAAATGAGAAGGTATGCAGCAGACGTCTCATCTCTTGTTGAGGAGTTTCAACAGCGCTTTCGGGATTTTGCTGCTATTGAAAAGGACATCAGGCTTTTTTCCTCCAGCCGCGCTGTCTCAATCTCAGCCATCTTCACAGCTGCTACACCACCCTCACCACCTGCTGCTGTGGATTTATCAGCCATCTTCACAGCTGCTACACCACCCTCACCATCTGCTGCTGCAATCTAAGCCATCTTCACAGCTGCTACACCACCCTCACCACCTGCTGCTGCAATCTAAGCCATGTTCACAGCCGCTACACCACCCTCACCACCTGCTGTTGCAATCTCAGCTATCTTCACAGCTGCTACACCACCCTCACCACCTGCTGTTTGACGGGAGTCCAGACCCCTCTCCCCCTCCCTGTCCCTTTCTCACACCTGACTCCAGGTCCTACGGTGGTCCCTTCTTCTCCTGCTGTGGCTGCTACTCCCTTCCTTCCTCTGTGTGTAAGGTTAAATCCACCATGGATCCTAAATCAGTAGATTTTTTGGACACAACCACATTTAAGGGGCCCACTTTTAATCAAACTAATCGATTGGACATTAATAAGAGACGGATACACATGCATTATACATAAGACCAGCTTTCACCAGAAACATACTTTTGCAGGTCTAATTAAAATCACAATTGTTATGCTTCCACAGGATCTGCACACAGAAGGAAGATTTTTATGGAGCCTCTAGGGTGCTCTTCACTGCTTTGGCCAGCAGGGGGTACTCTTTGACCTTTCTTAGAAATTGTTACAAGAGGTTCCTCCAAATTAAACCTCAAATTGTGTCCTCTGGTGCCTTTCATCACCACTTATTCGGACTCCACGGTGAAGATGGTCGGAGAAATTAAGAAAAACTTTGAAGATTCCTTGAAAGAAAAGGGAATTTTATATAATCATAGGATCATTGCTGCATTTTAGAAAAAACTCAAATCTGAAGGATTACCTGGTAAAAGCAAACATGGCTAAATTCACTGATCCCAAACTAAAGCCACTGGACAAATTCTTTAAACAGCAAGTGTGGGTGTCTAGTAATAGAACCAAATTGACATTGACAAAATTTATAAGGGAAATATTACTTCCAAAAATTGCATTTATATAATCATTTGTAAACAATGCGGCCTTAAGTGTGTTTGTGAGACTGGAAACACCATTCACACCAGATTATCACAACATAGATATAATATTTGACTTTGAAAGACATCCATACTCAGTTCTCAACGGGCCTGAAAATTACAACCCGACCCAGCCCAGCCCGACATACCAGCATGAATTGTCCGCCAGAACCCGACCCAGCCCGAAATAAATTTTCCCATTGAACGAAGCGCGGTGTTTTATTTGCAGTGGGAGCGGGTCCTGCTGCTGCTGCTGCTGCTGTTGACGCAGCACCAGTCTCCTGGCTCGCGTCATCTGGGTCCTCCGGTACCGGCTGCTGCGCATCTAACAGGCGGGACTTCACATCTGTTGTGCATTTGCCCTTTGGTCAGCGGGCAGCAATATCAAGTTGTAACGAGTCATTTCTATATGTTTTTATTTTTAAATGAATAGATTAATTTTGCATCATAAATAAGTTTTTTTTATGGTTGCATATTAACAACCACTTGTATTTTGAAAATATCCAATCCAATCCAACTTTATTTGTAAAGCACTTTAAAACAAACACAGTGGACCAAAGTGCTGTACAGAATAATGGATAAAAGACAGAAGAAGTAAAAGACAGAAAATCTCACACGAGGCAATAGAGTACATATAAGAAAAAGGAATTAATATAGCATATGATGATATGATATGAGCTCATAACGTCCACCAAAGCACCAATCAGTATGCACACCACAATAAAGCCACAAGCTTATCTTAGTGTAATATTGTGCTGTATTTTACAGACCTGGAAATCCTGGGGGAACCCTTCAGGTGTTGTTTGTGTTTCTCTTCTTGTCTGGAACAACTAATGCATTCATCTCTTAATTCATTTTAAATTCATCACTGTCAGGTCTCTCACTATGGCAAGGCTTTAGTGTGCAAAACTCCCCACTTGATAAGGCTGCTAATTTCAGGAAGACTTTACAGGATTCCACTCGTCACACTTTTGCTCTCTTTTTCTTCTTTCTTTTATTTAGAAGATTGATACAATGTGAACAGCCAGGTGAAAAACCTTTAAACACAAACAAAATACCATTTTAATAAATGAAACCAAGATAAACACACTCAGTGAAACACCTGAGAATTAAGTTCTCAATTCCCAAATTCTCAATACCCAGAAATAAACCTTGTAAATAAGTAGCAAATAATCTAGCACTAAATTAATTAACAAGTTAAATACAGAAATCACATGCAATACTTTCTCAGTGTGGAATTTGACTTGACCTCATGATTTTAACTATGCAATAAATGAATCATCTTTTAATACATAACATTTAAATTGCATTCAGCTCACATGATTTTAAAAGGCATTCGTTTTAACTGTATTTAACTACCATGAAATCATTTTTAACTATATTTCCCAACATGGTTTTACCCAATAACATATATAGTTCACAATCAAATCATTAAAATGACTTGCAATCAATGGACTACAACAATGCAACAAGGCCCAGTTCCATCCAAGAAAATGCAACAGGCTCACCGGCTGCGTCTTCCTTGGTGTTTCAGTCCAATCCACCAGATCTCCTTCCTCCTCTCATGCTGCTTGCTCCCACTGCTGCTCTGTTGTGATTCTGTGTGTGTGTGTGTGACTCCAAACTCACTTCACCTCCTTCACCTGGTGCACTCAGCCTGGTGCATCCAGGCTGGAGGGGCGTGGCCCACAGTTCAGCTCAACAATCATAAAAAACAATATTCCATTTAATGATTAAAATACTTACCTTATTAAATATTAGAAATACTTACCTGATGGTATAATTTATTAAAAACAATTAATACTTACCACAGTAAACCTTATAAATACTTACCTGAGGGTATCTTTATAAATATAATAAATACTTACCGTATAATAATTTAATTTATGTATACAATCCTAAATAACAAATAAAAATAGGTCCAGGGGTGGACATTATTAAAAATACTTTGTTCAATTTTCTGTGTTAACACAATATTCCTCTTGAGGTATATATGTGTGTGTACATATGTGTGTGTGTGTGTGTGTGTGTGACTGTGCACCAGACTATTTTTCTGTGTTCAAAAAAACATCCTAACATGACAGAATATGTCTTTACATTACATTTAATTTTACAGTGGGATGTTGTTTATTTACGTATTTATTATCTCATGCTCTGTTTTATTTTGATGGTGTCACAGCCCACAGCACGTTTTTGTCATTTTAAGTAAGATTGAGCTCTTGTTTACATGCATTTCCATGTTTGTTGTACCTTTAGTCTTGCCACCAGAGGGCGCTCTACTCAAAAGGAGCTGTGTTGTTCTGAGCGTGAGGGGGAGGGTGTTAGAAACCCCTCAAGCCCGTTAGTGGAGGGGGAGGAGGAATCATTACTCCAACCGCCTTCTAACGTGATAAATTTTGCCAAATAACTAAGGCTCAATGGAGTCTGTTGAATAAAGGACTTACATTTGTCCCTACTATTGATCTGTACCATGGTCAGAAGCTAAAATTGGAGCTTGATCTTCAAAACTACCATAGGAAACTAAAATTGGCAGTGTTCTTTAAAAGCAAACCCAAACGTGTACCTCCACCTTTTATGCCTAGATCAGATTGGATACCGTCCTCAGAAAAACTTCCGAAAACACTTAATACGAAAAGATAGGTACGATTTGAAACAACAATTTGGAATACGTAACCTTTCACAATCTGAGGTTACGGCTTTAAGGGATTTGACTCATGATAATAACATTGTTATTAAACGAGCTGATAAAGGCTCAGCGGTGGTGATCCTTAGTAGGGACAAATATGTGGCGGAAGCCTGTCGTCAATTGAATGATGAGACATATTATAGGAAATTAGACGGTCCAATTTATCCTCAAACAATTCCAGTGGTCAGTCGTATCATTGATGATCTGTACATTAAAAAATGTATCACAAAGAAACAGAGTCACTATTTGAAGGGTACAGAACAGCCACGGGAACGTCGGTTTTATACAGTATGTTAACCAAAATTCACAAAGAGCCTGAGAAGTGGAATCCGCCCTTTGTTACTCCACCTGGGAGGCCGATCGTCTCGGACTGTAATAGTGAGACATATTATACTGCAGAGTATATCGACCTCTTTTTAAATCCTCTTTCTGTGAAGCATCCGTCTTTTATGTCAAAGACACCTATCATTTCATCGCAATTGTTAAATCTTTGAAAGTGCCTGTGGGTTCACTGCTCTTCACCATTGACATTGATAGTTTATGTACTAATATTGACAATAAATCCGGATTTGCAGCAGGAAAAAAATATTCAAGAAATATCCAAACTCAAAGAGACCAGATAAGGAGCTTTTGGAGTTGTTGGAGATTAATTTGACTAAAAACGATTTTGTGTTTGACTCGAAATATTACCTTGTAGTGAATGGACTTACATAATTCACCCTTGCACTTTGTGTTTCTATACACTTATGTCATGAGATTATTTCCTATAGTGTTATGCTTGTAGGAAGGACTGTTCCGGGATCATGGTCCCTTTAAGTAACCATGTTTGTGATGCATAGAGCCCTGTGCTGATTGGTTGGTTACAGTTCGTCATCATCTTGTGTTTACTTCGGCTTCACTGGTTTTCAATAAACGAGGCACACAGTTTGTGCACTCAAGCTGAGAAATTGTTTTTACCTGTTCAATGCAATTTCCACAACCTTCAAATTGAAGGGACAGCGATGGGTAAAAGATTCGCCCCGGCTTATGCCAATATTTTTATGGCAAACTGGGAAGAAGAGGTTTTAGCCAAATGTGTAATTAAGCCCTTACACTACTTAAGATACTTGGATGACATATGGGGAATTTGGACGGGCTCTAGAGATGAATTGGAACAGTTTATGGTGACCTTGAATGGTCATGACCCATCTATTAAAATCAAATTTGAGATAAATGAAAAGACAGTTGATTTCTTGGACACTACAGTGTATAAAGGCCCAGCATTTGAATCAGAGAATAAATTAGAAGTTAAAGTATTTTTTAAGAAAACCCACACACATGCCCTTTTGTTTAAAACGAGCTTTCATCCAAAACATACGTTCAGGGGCTTGATTAAATCGCAGGTGTTGAGATTTCACAGGATTTGCACGAGAAAAGAGGATTTTTGGGCGTCAGTAAAAACTTTGTTTAAGGCGCTACGTAAAAGGAGCTACTCTCTGAGCTTTTTGAGACGTTGCCTTGCAACATTCCAGGAGAGGAGGGAGGAGAAGGAGGGTGAGGTTCTTCCTCTGATTACGAACTTCTCCTCCATGGCATGTGTAGTGAACAGCCTTGTTAAAGCCAATTTTGCAGTGACCAATGGTGAGTCCAACCTTCTTCCACAACATAAAATCGTTTCAGCTTACAGGAGACATAAGAATCTTAATGACTTCTTAGTTCGAGCAAAACTAAAAGCCAATTCACATCAGACGTCAAATCGTACGCCCACGTATTTCTGTAACTTAACCTTTATATGTAACCAAGCTGACAAAAGACTGTTTCCTATTGTACAAAAAATTGATTCGAGGTCCTCAAATTGTGTCTATGTCATATTCTGCTCCAAATGTGGGAAACAATATATTGGAGAGACTAAGAATTTGGCAACATAAATATAATATTTTACATGGGAAGGATTTGGACTCACCTTTGGTACAGCACTTTATGGCTCATGGATGGCCGTCTGTTCGAGTGGCGGGGATACAAAAGAACTTTTCATGGACAGATTATGATAGGAAGAATGTGGAAAGGAAATGGATGTATCTCCTCACTACGATAGAGCCTTTTGGCTTGAATAGGAAGAATGCTGGAAGGCGTTAAAGCTTCCATTGGAGCCAGACCAATTTAGCCTTGGACCGCCTACACGGTGGTCAGCAACACGGGGGCGCCGCAGGGGACTGTGCTCTCTCCTGTCTTGTTTACCCTGTACACGTCTGACTTTCAGCACAACTCAGAGCTCTGCCATGTGCAGAGATTTGCGGACGACACTGCCATTGTTGGCTGTATCAGGAGCGGAAAGGATGATGAATCCAGGGAGCTCATCCAGGACTTTGTCAAATGGTGTGACAACAATCATCTGCTCCTAAACACCGCCAAGACCAGGGAGATGGTTGTGGATTTCCGGAGATCCAGGGTGCACCCAGAACCAGTTCTCATCAAGGGGGACTGTGTGGAGGTGGTGCACACCTACAATTACCTGGGAGTACAGCTGGATGACAGGCTGGACTGGACCACCAACATAGATGCTCTGTGCAGGAAAGGACAGAGTCATTTGTACTTCCTTAGAAGGCTGGCATCCTTCAACGTCTGCAGAAAGCTGCTACAGACCTTCTACCAGTCTGTGGTAGCGAGTGCCCTCCTGTACTCAGTGGTGTGCTGGGGGGGCAGCCTAAAGAAGAAGGACGCTTCACGCCTGGACAAACTATTAAGGAAGGCAGGCTCTGTTGTAGGCACAGAACTGGAAGTCTGACATCCATAGCTGAGCGACGTACACTCAACAGGCTCCTGTCCATCATAGACAATCCACACCATCCACTACACAGCACCATACACAGACAGAGGAGAAGCTTCAGTGACAGACTGCTGTCAATGTCCTGCTCCACAGAAAGACTGAGGAGATCATTCCTCCCCCATGCCATCAGACTCTTCAACCTGCATCATACATGACACATACACGCAAGCACACATGTACATGTTCATCTCATTCTTTTTAACGTCTTAATATTTTTTTATTTTTTCCTTTTTATACATATGTTTCAGTTTATATTTAGACTGTACATAGACTTGCATGCCTCTTATGTTTCTATCTTGTAACGTATTCTGGAGCTGCTGAACTGTGAAAGTATAAACTATCTATCTATCTATCTATCTATCTATCTATCTATCTGTCTCTTGTCTATTTGACTCAGAGAGCCATGAAAGCAAAATATTTGGAAATTTATTTCAGTGAGAGCCATTTAATATATTTTAAGACTGAATTTAACTAAATGTGAGTAGAATAGTCTGAATTTATTCTTTTAAATAATGTTGTTATAATACTCACCATTAATGCGACTTCTGGTTCTTGTGGACCCTTTTATTGGCAGAACAGCAAGACTTTCTTCACGCAGTGTGTCACCAGCAGCATGTCTTGCAATCACACTGAACTGTGACAAATGACTTACGTCTGTTGACTCATCCAAAGCCAGGGAAAAGAACGGCGCTGCATTTATGTCCTTCACTTGCGTTTTCCTCAACTTGGTTTGCCATCATGATGGTACGATCATGAACAGTTCTTGCCGACAGAGGCATGTCTTTGTCCGTTTGATTATCTTGTCTTTGTTCGGAAGATCATCAAAAAATTTATTGGCTACATCCAGCATGAACGTTTTAGCATACTCGCCATCTGTGAATGGTTTTCCGTTCCTCCAGCAAAAGATCCAGCAAAACAAGCGGAATTATCGTCACCTTGCCGGGTCCATAGGCGGAGTTGCTGCTGGCTAGCTTGCACCCTGCTCAGTAGCTCTTGGCACGCTTTCTTCCTGCTGTCTCCCGCAGGGTATTTTGATGCAAAGTTAGCATGGCGTGTGTCGAAGTGCCGCTTTACATTCGACCGTTTCATCGATGCGATTTTGTCATTGCAAATTAGGCACACCGCAGAACCTGCTCTCTCCACAAAGGCGAATTCTTCAGTCCATTCGTCCTGAAATGTACGATACTCATCATCTTTTTTTCTTTTCGCCATCTTCTTCGTCGAAGGGTTAGCTTTGAGCTAATGACCGAGCAGACTGATTCAAAAGGGGGCGTTTACCTGATTACCCAAAAACGGCCAACGTAGGCTATTATCATCCAATTAAAATAATGGACAATTGCTCCTGCAGCCCTGAACAAGACATGAGCAGTGGAAAATCGATGGATGGATTAAAACAAGTGATAATATTTTATGTTTTATCTGAAAAGCCGAAATCTGCGAGCCAGATGCAATCATCAAAAGAGCCACACCTGGCTCGCGAGCCATAGGTTCCCTACCCCTGCTCTAGTCCCTAACCCCAACCTATCGGTCTCTTATCTATCCCTGATCCTGTCTCTAGTCCCTAAACCTAACCTGTCTCCTTTCTATCGCTGACCCTGTTTCTAGTCCCTAAGCCTAACCTACCTGTCTCCTGTCCCTAAATTTACCCTATCTGTCTCTGACCCTGTCTCTAATAAAAAGAGGATCATTTTATTAAAACTACACTAATTAAGAGGATTTTAAAACACTACATTCATTTTTGCAATAGAAAAAAGGTAACAAGCCTGAAAAAGTAGGACAGCTGGCCTGCAGCACCTGGCTCCTGGGTGTCTGGGGCAATCCCACTCGGGGGCGTGTCCTAGGCTCCTAGGAGTATAAGAGGAGAGCTCTGCATTCTGGAGCTCACTCCTGTCACGGCTTAAGAGAAGGAAAAAACTGTCCCTGAGTGACCTTATTATCAGAACACTGTGCGAAGCGACTGCCTGAAGAAGACCCCTTTGGGTCGAAACGTTGCGGATTGACGGCACACACATACATACATACGTAAGACACACACAACACATTTTCTTTTTCTCTTTTTTTCTCTCCTTTTTCTTCTTTATTATTATATATCACTAACCCTAACCATAAATTTCTACCTAATAAATAATTCATATCCTTCTAATAAATTAATAAATAAATAAACTATTATTACATATGATACAAACTTTTTTGGAAAAAAACAGTAAATTAGGATTTACGATGGTCCGTCCGCAGGAGGGATTGTGGACGGATGTGCGGAATGGAAGGGACAGAGGAACCCATATGTGAGGTACTAGGATGTTGCTGGTCCTCGGTCTTGGGAGAGGGGGCGGGACGCTGTTCGGGGGAAGGACCGTGCACTTCCTGTCTCCCACTCAGGTGGAGAAGGGTCTAGCTGCAGACCCGCAGACCACTCAACGACACACCCCTTTACTCAACGAAACACCCCCTCACACTACACGACACTCTGATTGGGTCTCGAGAGACTGCGTCTAAAACGTGATGACGTTTACGTTGACTGAGTATGAAGAGAGAGAACCCGAAAAAGTAACACGGGAAAAACACGGGAAAATGACGGAGGAAAAGGTAAGAATGGATAAAAAACACATTTTGATATTGAACACTGGATAAATAGTCATTATTTGTTCCATTAAATCAATTAAGTGTGGTTTATTAACCAGTAATGTCTGCATGCTGTAACGATAGCGATTGTAACAGCAAGCAAGACGCAGCGATTTTCTCCCTTTTTTTTTCTTTTTTTCTTTTATTTATATGTACAGGTTATAACATTGTCTCATTTTCAACCAAGAAACGTATAAGATAAACTATATGATCTCTATATATTAGTATTTATCTGTTTTTTAATCTTTAAATGACTCTGAAAAGTTGCACACAGCTTTGCTCATTTGAAAACGTGTGACCTCAGTTCTACAATTGTTAAGATAAAAGATTTGATGATGAATAATATTTTTCATGTTTAGTAATTAGAAGTTCTGTTGAATCACGGTCAACAGTGTCATTTGATTTGATTTATTTCAGTTAGCCTGCATATATTTTAGGACAGGGAAAGTCTTACAGGCAAATGCAGTCCAGTTCATTACTACTTGATTCTGGAAAAAAATACAAAATACTAATAATTTTATTTTACATTTTCTCTTAGAGAGCAACACTATGTTCAGTGAAGGAGCAGGCCCTGAGCTGAGGAGATGTGACTCGGACTAAGTGTCCGATCTGCACAACAGAGGGGAGCTCTGTTGTGCAAAAAATACCGTTCAGGCCAAATGAAGGCAGGCTGGCAGAGGCCTCACCTGAAAATTGACTGACTCAGCCAACAAGGGTAAAATGGAAATAAACCTGCCCTGGCTAAAATGCCGGAAGGAACCTGCGGACATAAATGCACACCCAAGCACAGGATCTGCAGATCACTATGCACTATATGACACATTTCATGAGGCAAATACAAAGGACCCTAAAGACTGCCTCAGAAAAATTGGTCTTGTCCCAGAACTCCGTGGATGGGTGAATTCCCAAACAGCAGAACAATTTTTCTCCAAAATGAGGAAAAACTATTATTTTCTGAACATGATGTCCCCAGGAAGCCATGTCTTTCTCATGCGATGTATTATTCATCATCATAATACCATGATACATGAGAAGACACTGACAGGTCTTCAGAAAATATCAACAGATGGCATCGCTACTGATAGTGCTGGAAAGGCTGTAATGGGTGTGTAAGGATGTTAAGCATTTTTATTTAAATATATATACTCTCATCCTATTAGATTTTTGCAATAATTGTACTTTTGCATATTTTGTAGCATCTGCACTGTTTTCAAGTAGCACTTCAGCTACAGCACACTCCGAAGGTGAGGTCACAGCCTGCCATGAAATTGCTTCTGTTTAATTCTGTCATAGATGTGTATGGCTTAAGGCCTGATGATCTGCCTTTCAATACAGGGACAATGGAACCACAGAACATGGACCAGTGTTCAGAGTAGTGTGAGACTTTAACAGTGGTGTCAGCACCACACACTCCCAGATCAACTATGTCCTGGACATAGTTGAAGCCAGGTGAAGAGCTGATCATCAAAGATGGACCAACTTGCTTGTCAAGAACAAACATGTTGACACTTGGCCTTCAAAGCGACATTGATTCAATGGTACCTTACAATTTTTTGCAGTGGTGTTGATGTGTGTCATTATAAGGCTGTCTGGAAATCATTGTCTAATACTGTCTTAATCATCTCAACAGGTAGGAAATGCTTGCCTCAGAGTGGTTCAAGAGTCAGCTAACATACAGTTGCGTGCTCTATGTATTTATGCAAGGTAATGTTCAGGCTTCATGTATTATTTTGAAAAATCGATGGCTTGTACTCAGCCATATGTTCATGTTCCATTTTCTAGCATTGACTAATTGTAGGTTGTGTTAAAAATTACAGGGAAAAGTTTTTTCTTTCATCTGCCCCCTACATGGCTCCCTCCTACTAATTGTGATCCTCTACTCCATTTCCCCGTCTAATGATATAGCCAATATTTCTTCTAATACAAAACAATATAAACAGCTGTGTAGGAAAACTGTATCCATCTCTTTAAAATCATGCTCCATGCTCAGCTGTCTACAGTTCAGACAGTGGTCAAAGTTCATGTTTTAAAGCAACTGCAGTTCTTGTAATGTTCTGTTTTTCCAGGAGGAGACTGGTATGTATATTTTGGTGTGTGACCTAGTTTTGCTCTTGGTTGAACAGGGATGTTGCACAGAAGATCATTGCAGGATCCTGGACAGAGAAGACATCTCTAGATCAAATAAGTGAGGTATTTTAATATAAGACATAGACTTCTAGCAAGTACAGACTATAATAAACTGCAGCTTAGTGCAAGTCTGAGTCTATGGAGAGTTGTGCAGGGGTTTGTGTGAGAAGGTGGGTGTGGGGGGTGGGGGGTGGAGAGATGGGATGTGAGTTGTTTCACTGCAGGGGGGCGATTGCTTTCACAGCTCTTGGGAAGAAGCTGTCCCTGAGTCTGTTGGTTTTTGCTTTGATTAAAGCACTGTTTGTACAACAGTGCTTAAAGGGGACATATTATGCAAAATCAACTTTTTAACCATTTCAATACTTATATTTGGGACTCTGGAGGCCCTACCAGTCGCCAAAGTGTGGAAGAAGAATACTCAGTCCTTTTTTCGTGGTCCCCCTTAGTGTAAGTATAGGTGATAAAACACGCAATGTTGAATTCCCTGCGCTTATGACGGCAGCATGCGCATTTCACCGCGAATGTTACCACCCACCAGTAAGTTTACTTCGAGAGCTCCACCTTAGCTCCACCTTGTCCCTATAAAATGCGAGAGTGCAGGCGAGGGAGGAAGAGCGGTATTATGTCAACGTGGAGGGACAAGTGTGCTGTTGGTGGCTGCACAGTGGAGCACAGTGTTTTACACAAACTTCCAGCCTCAGAGGATTTTATATATGAAGCTAATGTGCCGGATAAAGTCAGCAAACGTGTGTTCGTGTGTTCGCACCACTTCACATCAGACTGCGGCCAGCGGTCGCCGTATTTAGTCAGCGACCGTATTTCACCGACATACAAACACACACATTTTTAAGAAAAGGTCACATAGAGGTCATAACTGACCCTTCTGACACGTCCTAATTAAACATATTTGTTCAGTATGTCCTCCATGACCGGAGCACAGACTCAGTCTGATACAGTCACATACAGTGGCTGTTTATGCAGCTCGCCACTGGCGATCAGCGGTGCTGCACTCTGTGCAGCGGTGCTGCACCCTCTGTGAAAATCAGTTAGGGGCATAGGGACAGCTCCGCTGAACGCCACCGCTGATCGCCGGAGCACCGGAGCTGGTCAGCGGTGGCGAGGTCTCCGGAGCACAGTCAGCGGTCTGATACAGTAACATACAGCGGCAGTTTATTCAGCTCGCTGCTCGCCGCTGGCGATCAGTGGTGCTGTTCCTAAGTGTTTTTAACTGATTTACAGTTCGGCACTGTTCGGCTCGATCCTTATGTAGGACGTCTCTTCCTGTAGCGGCACTCTCGCTATTTTCTGCGCACGCTGCCATGTTGATATTGTCAGTGAACTAGTGGAGGGAGGGGGAGCCGAATAGAGCTGTAAAGCGCTGTAAAGAGGACAAATCAGAAACCCCCTGGAAGAAGTGGGTGTGTGTTTGCCTGTGTCTCATTTGCATATAAAGGGACCATGCACGAAAACCGAGCGTTCTGAAAGGGGCGGGTTTAGCAGGGTTATTGAACTGCTATGGTGCTTCATCCTTATGGTATTTTGACCAAGGCATGTCACTGACATGTTCATTAGGACACCAGGGAGCTATTTTAATTGGGGAAATAGGGTATAATATGTCCCCTTTAAATTGATCTCCATCACTTTATTACTTTGGACTTGCATCAAATAGTGATTTACCACCACTGTGCCCTACTCTGACACTAGCTGTGTGTGAATGTACAAAGGTGGGGTGCACAACAAAAATAATAAGCAAGGATTAAGTGTACACATCTCTTCCTTTTTACATGATCAGCCCTGCACGTGTTAAGGAATACATGTGACTAACTTCTCAGTCACTTATAAGCTGGCACTTGTTAATTATGTTTCATGTCTTAATTTCCATTTTCATTACAGTATGCCTGGTATTTTGCAATGGAGGCTAGTTTTGACTTCAACGTTGTAAGTATTAATTCAATTCACCATTGTTTATAACACAGTTTCATGTGATGGACAGGCTGATGTATGTGTTACACGTTTCAAACTTAGTGAAACTAATGCAACAAAAGATATTTATTCATGGAGTCTTGCTCTCTGGCCAACCTGGTAAAAGACAATTACGGAGTGATTCAATGAGAGCGCGAACAACCATCTTTTCCTCTGAATCTCAGTCTCTTTATTACAAACTTCAAAATTAAATATTTCCTAAACAATAAACATTCCCTTGTGCAATTCTGTTTCAGTTTCAATATCCATTTGTTGGTTCAAATCATCACAAATCTTTACAGTTGTATCTGCATTTCCCACATCAACGGTTTAAGCAGCTTTCACATACACAGAAATAAACCATCTCTTTATGAACAATACCCAACAAATATATAATTTGTATCAACGAAAGGAATCTGCCCTTTCTATCCATTTACTGTAAATAAACCATCTTTGGTTTTAACTAAATATTTAAATTACCTTTGTACCAGTGACTTGAAACAAAATACACATAGGGAGAACTGTTCTATTTAAAATACATTTTCAAACACAAACCAAACATAAAACTATGACTGACTATGTCAAGTTTAACTCTCTAAATTAACAATTAAATAAATCATACCAGGGAATAGGAACACCAGCTCAGCAAGTTACACATTCACAGTCATACACACACACACACTACAATGGCCGTTCGCGGCATTTTCGCTCACTCGCGATTATAAACATGGCTCTATAACCCGGTTTTTCACCACAGAAATCCAACAACAGACTTCTCACAGTTATCGCCAACAACTATAAAGTATAGGAGGACACAATTTTAATACTTTTTAATGGGTACCAACCTGGTAAAAGACAATTACGGAGTGATTCAATGAGAGCGCGAACAACCATCTTTTCCTCTGAATCTCAGTCTGAGGAGAGGAGGGAGGTGCGCCTCACCTTGAGTTCCGTGCCAAAACCGATACCCACACTTCGGTTCCCCCTTTCCTCCTACAGCCTTATTCTTGCACATTAATTAATGAAATATTAGTCATGTTAAGTTAGACATTTAGCTATTTGTCGGCACAAATAAGATGATGTATAAAACAAAACACTTATGTACATACATTCAAACAAAATAACCAGTGACTTAGTGTACTCAGATTAAGGTGTACCACATATGTAAAGTAAATGATAATGAGAAAAGACAAATGAGCAAGTTGTGAAGTTGAAGATAAATCTCAACAAGAGGTGGGTCCTTTAGTTGACCTTGGATTCCCTCTTGTACGTCAGAAATTATATATTACCTCGGACAATGGGACTGATGCTGCCTCAAACTGATTAAAAACATCCTAACTTAAAAAGAAAGCATTTCTGACTGGAGGCACAAACCAGGGTCACCTTAATACCTGCCTACCCACTATTTACATGATTAAAATATAGCCATTAATATGCTACATGAACTTATATGAATTTGTTTTGTGTAACTGTGCTTTGTGTTTAGTATGACATGTCTTCACTGAGGCAGGTGGTGGTGCATTGTCCTGGTGGAAAACCTTGGGCTGCAGGGGTATGTTGCATGCAATTAAAACAACAGCGTTGGCAATTATTATTTTTGAGGGGATATTGGGTTAAGACCCGGTATAATTTCAGTCCTACAGTGAAGAAATGTGTTTTTGCTTGTAGTTATGGGAGGAAGTTTGCTCACTTCACCAAGGAAGGCAAAGCAACACTCCATGACAACCCAGCCCCTGTCCTCAGGATCAGCACTCAAGCTGCACTGTGGTCAGTAATACATACTACATGGATTGTTATGACACATGCAGCATGTTTACTATGGTACTGTGTCATTCTGAATCCAACATGGATCTCTATTGGAAGTTGTTGACATTTGCATATGAGACACGCTGGAACAATTATGATTCTGATGATTGTCTACAGGTCCCATCAGACACTGAGGACCATCTGCATCTTTCCTGTTCAAGACTTGGTTAGTCTAAGCAATTCTTTCACACGTGATGACCACACAGTTCTGTTCTCTCTCAGACAGGCTTATCTGTATATCCATTTAGGGCAGTGATGTTACTGTGGCCAAACAAGTTGCCAGCCAGGATGACACCTCTTATCAGAGGAAGTGCAAATAATCAGGGAAAGAAAATGTCTTATTCAAAGTTCTTAATCACATGTATTCAGTGTTGCATATTATGTGTAATTGAATTTTAGGAAAGGGCCCAACAAGCCCAACAGAAGCGACGCGAGGCAGGTTGTCTGTTAACCAGTGTAATCACAGAGGATCAGGGCATGCTGCAACACCTTAAAGGGAGTGACAATGGCATTTAGTGTGGTGTTTGTGTATTTATATACGAATACCCAAACTAAAATCCTATACAATTTTTATAGAACATCATCATCAACATGGTGTCTCCTTGGGCCAAGAAACAGGACAGGGTCATCCTTCTTTTTGAAGATGATGAACAAGTGGACAAAGTCATGCACTTCTTGTCTGAAGTACTCGAACGTACTGAGACAGACAAGAAGTCTGCAGATCCAGTGGCGTTTGTTATGGATGTACTTTTGCCAGAGGTGAGATCTCAGACACTGACACTGATTTGTAGACTACATGTTTTATATGACTGCATATGTCTGTCTCCTTTTAACACATGGTCACTGTCTAACACAATCTTAAATCTTAATCTTCATGCCACAGGCAACAGTATACGCCCCTGTAGCTGTTCACTCCATCTCCCTGTACAAAGCCAAGGAGATGTACATGCGTGGCACAGAGTTTGACTCAAGGTAAGCCGGATAGTTTAGGAAACTGTTAATCCAATTTTCAGTTTATAACTTATTATGTATTTGAGTGTCTTTAATGACTTAATTATTTTGCTATATCATTTTGTCTTGTCAGCGAGATAACCCAGCTTGGGGAACAGCTTCAGAGCCACATTTCCTCAAAAGCGGGGCAGAAACTGGATAGCTTCCTGAGCAATTACAGGAAAGCCTTGGAGCGTGAGGAATTCCTCAGGCGCCTGTAATCCCTGGGTAGTGAATGTGTCTGCTGGATAGTCTGTTGTGTATAAAATAAAGAAAATCATTCATCACTTGTATTCATTACATAGATTTGAAAGTTATACAACTTTCTGTGCAGAATCAAGGGTTTCAGTGCATTTGTTTTACTTTCATCAAAAGACCTACTGATTGTTATGTTCTAATAACATGGGTCACACTGTGATACATGGCGTTTTGCTGTATGTTGCTGGATAGTGGGGAATGTACCTTTAAGGGACTGTTAATATTATGCGATAGATACATGTTGAATGTGTGACAATAACGGAAGTAAAAGGCAGTGTTGGTTGAGACATCAAAACGTGTGTTTGTGTGAGTTTTGTACACAACATTTGGCGACAAGTATGGCTGGATTTAGCCTTCCCCCACCCGAAGTGTTTCTTGCGGTGCCCGGGGAACCCGCAGTGCCATGGACACGGTGGCTGACAGGGTTTAATACTTATGTTGATGCGCTGGGATTCTCTGACGCCGAGCTACCCAACAAGCGTAAGACTGCTATCCTCGTCCACTGTCTCGGTACCGAGGGACAGCGCATTCTTGGAGCGCTCGGATCGCCTACAACTTTCGCGGACACAGTCAAACTGCTGACGGACCATTTTTCTGGGAAACAGCGTGTACTGATACGGCGGTACAGGCTCAGGAAGCGTCACCAACGACCCGGTGAGTCTATACAAACTTTTGTGGCTGATCTACGGGAGCTGGCACGAGCGTGTGAGTTTGGAGCGCTGCATGACCAGATGATTAGAGACCAGCTGATAGAAGACACATCATGCGACAAGACACGGGAAGAACTGCTCATGGAATCTGATGATCTGACTCATGCAATGAAAATAGCTTTGCAAGTGGAATGCGCTCTAGAATGCTCTACTCTGCTGGCCAGCCCGGCTCAACACACAGTGCTGGCGCAGCAACTCCAGCGCACCGACATTACGTCACTGTTTTCCCCGCCCACTGACAGTGATGACAGCCTGCCTGTGCAACAAATGAACAGAAGGCGCCTCCCTGTGGGCCCCGGACGCAATTGCAGCAACTGTGGCTCTAACTCCCACGCAACAAGAGCATCACAGTGCCCTGCCCGTGGACAGGTTTGCAGAAACTGTTCTAAACTGAACCATTTCGCTAAAGTCTGTCGTTCAGCTCCTACCAATGAGGCACGACATTGGTAGGAGCTCCGGATACGGAGCTGGACTCCGGATACACAGAAATTAGTAACATCCATTCAAAACGTGTGTCATTCAAAACTTGCACAGTGCAGCCGGGGGATGTTAGTGTACCACTTGTCCTGGATACTGCGGCTGCAGTGTCGCTCCTCAATCTGGCCACATACAGGAAATTCTTTTCCAACATGCCACTGGGACCCCCATCCACGAGCTTGCGGGGGTACGCAAATATTGCCAATGAGATGGTGGGCATCCTGGATCTGCATGTCCGCTACGGTACAACGCACCTTCCCTTCTTTCCTTTTCATGTGGCCAGCGGGGTACCAACCTTCTTGGCCTGGATCTGTTTACAGAGCTGGGTTTTTCTCTGATGGACAACAGTGGACGGGCTATAATGCAAGTTTCTCCAACAATGCACCAGCAGTGGCCTGCGCTGTTTGATGGCCTAGGCTGTTGGACGACATTCACTCACCGACCCCTGGTGGACCCTACCGTGACACCGGTTATTCAGCCCCTCAGACGCCTGCCCCTCGCCTTCCGGGAGGGCGTCACTGCTGAGCTCACCTCCCTGCTAGAAGAGGGCATTATCGAGCCAATAAATGCTGCACCTTGGATCTCAAACCTGGTGGTCGCACAGAAAAAGTCAGGGGGTCTCCGGGTCTGTGTGGATCTGCGACAGGTCAATAAAGCCATCATCCCACAGCAGAAAAGCTCACCTCTCTGTTCCATGGATCTACAGTTTTCTCAAAGCTGGATTTACGCCAGGGCTACCTGCAGGTTCCCCTTCACCCAGCCAGCCGGGATTTAACCGCATTTGTGACACACGCTGGGGTGTTCAGGTACACGCGCATGCTGTTTGGTATTAGCTCTGCCCCCAGCTGCTTCCAAAAGGCCATGTCCACAATTCTCGCTGGGGTCCCAGGGACAGTAGTTTACCTGGACGACATTGATGTGAATGGGCATGGGCCGGACCAAGCCACCCACGATGCCCTCCTAGGCAGAGTGTTTGAGGCTCTCACCAAACATCATCTGACTCTGAACAGTAAGAAATGTCTCCTCTCAGTGCCGGCTGTGGACTTCATTGGATTCCGCCTCTCAGCCGGTGGCATCGCACCTCTCTCTTCCAACGTCGAGGCAATACAGCGCATCCCAGAACCAACCTTCACCACACAGGTTGCCTCTTTCCTGAGAATGACGGCTTATTATTTGCGTTTCCTGCCCAACTACTCACAAACAACAGCACCCCTTCGCCAGCTCTTGAAGAAGGAGGAGCCCTGGGACTGGTCACCACAGTGCACCGAGTCCTTTTCAATGTTAAAAACACAGTTGATTTCGCCTCCTGTTCTTGCTCACTTCAGCCTCTCCAGCCCAACCTTCATTACCTGCGACGCCTCCGTTGCTGCAGTTGGAGCTGTCCTGTCGCAGCTTCATGATGGTACAGAGAGGCCAATCGCCTTTGCATCTCGGGCCCTGACACCTACAGAGCAGCGGTACTCCGTGGGTGAACGTGAGGCACTGGCCTGTGTGTGGGCATGCGAACGATGGCACATGTACCTCTACGGCCGTCATTTCACCATCAGGACGGACCACCAGGCCCTCACAACAGTGCTCTCATCGTCTGGTTCAGGACACAAGCCTCTGTGACTCCACCGTTGGGCAGAACGCCTCCGTAGGTACCATTATGACCTCGTCTTTACGCCAGGCAGGGAAAACGTGGTGGCAGACCTCCTCTCTCGCTCCGTCACAGCTCCAACCCCTTCAGTACCACCATATGATGAAGAGCCGGCTCTCATCCAAGCACTCTACACACCGTTACGGCCAGTAGTTACACTAGAGGAACTGAACACTGAATCTGAGAGAGACCCGATATTATCCAAGCTGTGCACGTACATCAGAAACGGCTGGCCATCCCACATCCCGGAGGAGTTGAAGGCTTTTGCTCGAGTGAAAGACAAGCTCTCCTGCTGGGCGGAGACGTGTGTCTCGAGGGGGCTCTGCACCGTCATCCCAAGCACTTTGCGTGCACGTGTCCTGTCAATGGCTCATGAGGGTCATCTGGGAATTGTGAAACTCAAGCAGCGGTGCAGTGAACTGGTGTGGTGGCCAGCCATTGACCGCGATATAGAGCATCTGGTCCAGGACTGCTCAGCGTGCCTCCTCAGTGGGAAAACTGGACCCCCGTCGACCCCTCCCCTACAACCACTCCCCTGGCCTTCCCGCCCCTGGGAACATGTAAGGCTGGACATCTGTGGGGTAATTCATGGCCGTGGTGTTCCCCACCACCAGCGCTTCCTGGGGGTCGCATATGACCTTCGCTCCAAGTGGCCGGAGGTTGTGCCAGTGGGGACTGTTACGTCGCGTGTCATGATCCGGGTACTGGATGGCCTCTTTTCTCGCTGGGGTGTGCCTCGGGCCATAACAACAGATAATGGTCCTCAGATGACTTCTGCCGAGTTTTCTGACTTTCTGTCCAGCAGGGGTGTCAAACACATACGAACCGCTCTTTACCACCCACAGGCTAACGGTGGAGTGGAACGTTTCAATGCGACATTGAAAAATGGAATCCGTGCTCACCTAGCCCAAGGCTGTGTGTTTGGGGAAGCCCTTAACCAGACCTTACTGCACTACAGGGCAAGCCACCACTCCACCACACTGGTGATCACGGTGGCATGCCAGTAGGCTGAGGAAAGTCCCAGAGCCCCTCTCTGAGTGCACAGCCTCGGCCCAGGGCCCATCGCCATTCCTGTACAACATGGCCTCTGATCCGGGCCCACCCCCGGTCCCGGTGCCGCCCCCCGCCCCTGTTCCCCCCCCCGTGGCACCTCGCCAGGAGCCTGTGGTGCCAGACCCGAGGCCGGTGCGAGCCAGAGCTCGGCCTGTTATCTTGCATGACTATGTCACGAGTTACCATGCTTCGTTAAGCAGTTTTGTCATGGACTCGTGCCTAGTACGTTTTGCATTCTGACTCTGTGCTGTCATGTTGTTTTGCCATCTTGGTTGTACGTTGTATTTGTTGTATTGTATTGTATTTTCTGAGTAAAATAACACATATATGACACGTATGCCTCTCTGCTCTGCCATCTTCTGGGTCAGATGGCTGCTGATGAGGTAAAACCCACAGTTTCCACTGTGACGGCCTCAGGCCAGAAAACTTCAGGGAGCAGTTCTTTGTTTCTGGTTGTCCCATGTACTTCACTCTGTTGTGGTAGCACTGTGGAACACATCAGGGGTGGACTGGGACAAAAATGTGGCTTTTCCCTCATGTACACGCCTGACGTCACACGCAACACTCCTACAGCGCACACACACACACACACACACACGTCAGGCTTAGCCTGTAACACTGAGCAGTATCCTTTATATTCTGTAGCCTTGAATAAATAAATGATAGATATACAGTGAGTTGCTCTTAAGAAGGATACTGGAGAAAGGATTTAAGATTGGAGAGTGTTTATCACTCATTATCACACAGCCGCCTGCTGCCTGTCACAAATCTGCACATGTAGAGGAGTCATGTGGAAAAGGTTAAGTTTGAACAAGATTACATGTAAAAAATGAGTCTGCATGCAATCACAATGTTGGCTAGACTAAAGTATGGAAAACAATAATGATATGAAAAATGGACAAAGACTTTTAGAACAGACAGCTCAACATAATATACCTATTCAAATATATCTGCATATTATTGTAACAGTAGTTAATCAGTGTTTTATTCACTTTAACTATTGTATATAATGTGAAACTGTTGAAAGGACAAATATATGTAAAGCATACATATACGTATATCATATATTATTCAGTTGTTAATGTCAATGTCTTTCATGAACAAAATTGGACTGTTGCCACTAAACCACCAACTGCATAACGGTCCCTACTTTCCAGACGGCACCTCACGCGACTTGGAAGGGGTATATAGTAGTGTTATGGTTCTCAAACTGTGGTACATGTACCACCAGTGGAACGCAAGCTGTGTTTGGTTCATGTTCACTTCTCTTTTCTTACTTTAGTCCCACATGTCTTGGTTGTTTTGCTGTTTGGGGGCTCCATGTGTGTGCGTGTTTATGGAAAACATCTAAACAACAAAAAAGAGTGTGTTTCCTTGTGTGTATGCATTCACAACGACCTAAGTTGATGACATCGGGAAGCATGGTGAACAAAGCGCAAAATGATGGTTGTTTAATTATCTTTACTCCATAATCTTGATGGTAAGTGAGCTAAACTGAAGACAAGTCAAAAACAGATGTGTATTATTAAACTTTATATTTCTGACCCTAGTTTTTCTCCAGTCTCAACAAAATTGTAACTTTTATTTGACAGAAGTTCATGACTGATGTAATTGTTAGAAATAACACTCCTATTTGGGTAATAATTATGTCAATAGATCCATAAATGAATAAAAGTGCTGCTTGGCTTGTTCTCTGTGAACACAATACTGCAAAAGCTGTTCCATCTACGAAATCTTTATTCATCACATGACATTTAAGAAAGAAAGTGGTCACTGCCCTCCAGTGGTTACAACAAGGAGTTACACAATAAACAACAAACCACACACAGTTACTAAACATCATTAAAAAAACACAAAACAACCCAGGATCTTAAAGCATTCTTCAACATCAAACCATAAAACGAATCAAAGAGTTCAAGGTGACACATGAAGGCGATTATACTTGTAAAGTAACATAATTGATCACTCTTATCAAACTAAGATATCAGAATGATTATACTTGCTATTCTATTCTTAAGTAAAAACATCAAATCAACTAAATCAGTCATCAAAGTAAAGAATCTGAACAGCATAACATCAAAAACATCACACCAGCCGGTGTAAGATGTTACATCATCATCAAGGATTTCTGGTGAAAGTTAGTAACAAAGACGTTTTTCCCCAAAAAGAAAAAAGAAATGAAGAAAATCACTAAAAAACTAATGTTTTTGCAAACAAACAAAAACTCTCATAGTAGCATCATCATTGGTCACAGAAAAAAAAAAAAAAATCAACAAACCCATATTGGTCAACCCTACAAAAGACTGTCCTACAGTGTGTGTGGCTGTTTATTGGCCGGGCAGCGCATGTGATGAGCGTGATCATCTGTCGTCTGCCATCACTCTTTGGGTCGTATCTTTATTTCGATTGACTTCAGAGAATATTGAAATCCTCTCCAAGTCTTCCAGTTGATTCCGATCCCGTAGGGTGAGGTGCCGTCTGGATAGTAGCCACCGTTAGGATTAGCAGCGTGACAGCCGTTGTACCACCATCCTCCATGGTAGACCTCAGCACAGTTTAGTCCTACATCGCGGTCCTGGTCCTTTTCAAATATAGAAAACTTCATACCATCATGGTCAGCAAATGAATCTCCTGAATAAAAAAGAAAAAATAATGACTTCATATCACAGAAGTTGTAACACTTATACTGCCCCCTGGTGCTTTTCATGAGAATGAAACCAGCCAGAGCAGACATTCTTCCAGTCCTGATATTTGTACCAAAATCACTCTATCAGCAGAATCCTTTGTTTTGGATTCACATTTTGACATGAGGACATTTTATGGCAGTGATCCACATCTGTTGTCTCACAGGATCTTTGGTGATCTGGTGAAATATTGTACTATTTGCTTTTCCTCTGCTGTTGTCCTGGACAACAACAAGATATACTAGGACTAAGACTCACCAGCAGCAGGTCCACGTGTTCCACTTCTGAATCCACCGACTTGAAGCCTGTAGCCGTCTTCCTCTGGACCCACAGAGAAGGTGGAATAATAGACGTGGGTCTTGTTGCCCTCAAAGTCCTCCATGACTACCTTCAGTTCATAGCTCTTCCTCTAAGTAAGGACATGGATGTTCTCCAGCCCTGGAGGACAAGGTTGATACGCAGGGACAGTCAAAGACAGAGAGATTGACTCGGGTCATTTGATGAGAGCTGTGATGAAGCGATTAAGTCTCAACTCTTACCCAGCCAGAATCCTCCTGATGGTTTTCCAAATCCAGTTCTGTACTGGTCCCATCCACGATAAAAGTCCACGGTGCCGTTTATTCTTCTCTGAATCACCTGCAATAGATTTCTGTGTTAGGTGGAAGTTCTCCAATCTGATCCATCACCAGCTGTAAAATGATCTATCATTATTTTTTAGTGATAGATGATGACACTGATATAAGGTCGTAAAACTGAGGTCGTCACAGTTCCGTTTGACCTACCATCTGTCTACCTGTCTGTCTACCTTTCTGTCTACCAACAACCACATTTGGAGAAAGTGCTTCATGGATTTGTGGACATATCCACCACATTCACAAGAATGGAGCAGATGGTAAAAAGTGTGTGGAACCATGAACTTTTAGTGGGCAGAGAAGCATGACATTAGACAAGCAGCACTTCAGTGATAGAAGAATAGAACAACAATGTAAAATACAAATGATTATGGACATGTACGTACAGTCCATCTCACACTTTGCTCTTCACAGCCCATGTCACAGTAGACCTGGACACGTCCTGCTGTGTGGATGGAGTACACACCACTGTATACAGGGTCTACATTGTACACGTCAGTGCAGTCGCCGGGAGACAACACCGGTGCACAGATGGCTGCTGGGATCAGAGCGAGTAAAAGAATAAAACCCTGAAAAAGACAAAAAAAAAACAGGAATAAAACTCTTTGTACGAGTGTCTTGACTCAGGCAGGCATCACAACACTAAAGTCATAGACTATTCAAACACACAGCATATAGAAAAAACGTCAATACAATATTCACATTAATACTGTAATAAATTTCAAGGTGGTTTAACTTAGAAACCTAAGTTCAATTGCTGCCTTCAAAACGTGAGTAAACTCAACTTCAAGATAAGTTTTGTTTCAACTCACAAACCAAAGTATGGCAAGTTGTTCAATTAATGTTCATGTATTGTTTAAACTGGATACTTTGAGTTAAAACAACTAATTATGTTGCATTATCCATTGAAGAAAACTTACTTTCTCTTGTCAAATAAACATACAACTCCACACCATGTCAACTCACAAATGTAAGTTATTGTCATTGTTCAATTACCGTTGATTTATTGTTTAAACTGGATACTTTGAGTTAAAACAACTAATTATGTTACATTATCCATTTAAGAAAACTTACTTAACATACAATTCCACACCATGTCAACTCACATTTTCAAGTCCAGATAATTAACTACATTCATACCAGTTAACTTCGTAAGTGATGTTAACTCATGTTTTTAAGGCAGCAATTGAACTTGCGTTTTCAAATTAAGTAGACTAATTGAATTTAGTTTTTCATTTTTAACCCTTACCTCAACTAAAAATGACAAGTTCACCAGTTTCCTTAAAGATCACATTTAAAACAACTCCTCTGTTCAAAGAATATTTATTTGAACAATTGTCTCAACTTGCAGCTTCCATCTCCTTTGAGTACACTTTTGGCAGATGACTGAGACAACACATTTTAAACGGTTATTACCTGAAGAAAAGTTGACCCCATCAACTCTTACTACAAGTGGTCCATAAACAATAACCACTTTAAATCCTGAGACTGTTTGCACCAGTGTATTTAACAAACAAAAACATTTCAATGTATGCAAGAAAATCATCTGCCTGAGAACAGTCAAGACCAGCTCTAATGAAGCCAACATTAAATGCGTCAGTAACAGTGCTTCAAGTCCTGTGCTAAACATTTGCATAAAGGCATTTAACATTCCTTAAACGTGCAATGTGTTAAATAAAAATCTACATGAGCAGAGAACAGTCAAGATCACCACCCATCAAAGTACATTTTCCCATGCATTTTGTCCTATTTTATCATTTTCTTTTGTAATACTTAATTCTTGATTGATTTTTTTTTTATTATATATTTTTGTAGTTTCTTTGAAAACTGCCAGTTTTGTGCGTGATGGGTATGAGAAAATGCATTGTTCTTTGAAACTAAAATAAAAATGACATGTAACATGTAAAAAAAAGTACATTACAGCAATGACAGAATACCATAAAAGAACAATAAGCAACACGCTTGACATGGAACTCTTTCCATATGAGAAACTAAGTTAGAAAATGTAGACATGTTACAGTTTGTACCTCAGGATGCGGTTTCTTAACCCGTGTACTCGGGCAGAGGCTTGGTCTGGTTTGATTTTCATCACCACTCTCTGAAGAAACTCAAACGAATACTTCATGGCCTCTGGATACTCGAGATTCACACAGTAAATGATTCCCATAAGCATGGCAAAGCTGAATGGCACATCTTTAATGTTGTGAAGCACAATGGTCTCCTCAATTACAACAGCCACATCAAAAACCTCGCGTGGAAAGGCATCCCGTTCAGCACCTTCATAGCCGATCATTAGGCTGATTTGCATCCCCTTCATGGCTTCATCAAGAGTCTCACCATGAGTCCTTGTACAGTACAGTCCTTGACAACTAAAATTAACCAATATATAGCAAAATATTAATTAATTGTCAAAATGTCAACCCTTAAAATGTAAATTGCTAAAGGTAATTGCATTACAAAGAAAGTGATGGTCTTACATCACACATCCTGATAATGTCTGATGGATCTTCGCCTGATATGTAGCATGGCAGACCAAGCAAAGCTGCAGTCCTTCTCCTCTCATTTGTGTCCTACAAGACAAAGCTGCAGTAAGATGGAAATATTTTAATAAACAGTGCCTAATTTTGTGGACATCAGCTTCTCCACTTACATCTTTCTCAAGGCAGTCCAAAATGTCTCTGAGTGGCTGCTTCTTTCCAGACCTAGTTGCTTTTTTGTACAGCTCCAGTCCAGTCTCGGGACCAGACCATCGAGTCCATCGAAAAAGGATTCCAGAAGGTCTATAGTGACGATTCTCTTGAATTCTGAGCTAATCTGAGGAGACGTATATAAAAAAAACATTAGTCAAACATATTTGTTAATAAGAGTATACATTATCTGGCACAACATGCTTTCTGCCTCTGTTGAATGTACAATTGTGACTCAGTACCTGTCTCTCATGGAACAGAGCTGGCCATCTAGATATGACTTCTGTGATGAGTGGTTGATCTCCAATAATCTCTTTTCTGCGCTGAGAAAACGTAGCGACCATCAGGTCTTCCACCAGCTGGTGATCAGGGTCCTTTTTCAGCATTTCAACCTCCAACAACTTACGCTTTACCTCCATGTTTTCAGTACTCTTTCCTTAGGCGGATCTGGGCTGTAGTTGACCTCGCCCTTCTTTGACTTCTTAACACCTTTGCCCTTTGTATGTCCTCCTCTTCTTTTGTTAATTACCACTTCAGGGCATCCTGCTGCGCTTAACTTTTGCCGGTAGTTTCCGAGCTTAAATTTCAGGCTGTGAAACCAGGAGTACCATCCCTTTTCAGACCCTGGCTCCTTCAGACTGGGATGCTTCGCCACAAGTGCTTTGGCTACACTCTCATAGTGATGCCTCTCAGGATAAGCACTTATTTTTGACATACGGTCTGCAAGTGTGTCAAGGATATCAGTCTATAAACCTTTAGTAATCACCATAACGGATCCAGCTTTAGCATCCTGAAAATTTGCTTCTGCCAGCTGGAGCTCAACATCATGTGAGAACTGTGGAATTGGGAAGGGGTCAGGCCATTTGACAGAATCCCCACTACTGACAGATGGCAAGCTGCATGTATCCATTGTATAATCTGAGCTGTTATCAGCTGTGAACAGGACTTTTAAAGTTGCTCAGTCCACAGGAAGGTCTTTGATGTTTGTCAGGTTGCACAACTGATTGTTGAAATCAGGATCCTTAAATTGCAAAATGAATCCACCTCTCAGGCCAAGGTTTGTCCGTAACACCTGGTACAGCTCCTCAACGCTTATGGGGATGTCTTCAATTGAAAGACGTCGGATTTCATTCTCTGATATGATGACTCGTAGCAGCATTGTTGACCACTTTTACCTGAAAAGAGAGAAAAACAAATACCTTTTAGGATAAATATTCAGTATATAAACTCAATAAGTCTCTCAATCACACACATCTGTCTTTACACATTTTTAATCACAAAATAGGATTTATCCAAACTTCTCCTAGGCCAGACAGGCCAATGTCAATGCACATTTTTCAATTTCATTCAGCCTTTACATGAATAATTACTTACAGCTCTTTATTTCAGCAAGAATGTCCTGGGAGTGACTAAAAGGCAGCCCTGAATGGAGTATGACACCAGTGGCATGTAGTCATTGAGATTCTCTGGTTTCACCAAATACATTCAGCAGGACTTTTCTTCACAAGATGGTAACTCCGCAGACGCTCCACATAGTATGTTGTATAAGGTTCAATAATGAAGCAAACGTGACTAGTCAGTACAAGGCATATTTCCAGAATTTTCCCGAAGTCTGGTAGTCCACTCGTACTTCCAACAGAAAGAATCATTCCCTTGGAATACTTTGTCCCATTTAAGGTGACGTTCGGTGTCAGTCCAACTCTGTCAACATCAGTGAATCCATTCAAAATAGCTCGTCTGACACCAGTGTCTAAGACTTCAAGGCACAGGCATCAGACACCTTTGCAGTCTCAGTCTCAGGCTTGAAAATGCTTGGCATTTCAAGGTAATGTGCCAACATGAGCTGATGTCTTGAAGCCAAGGTAAGCAAAATGTTCTTAAAATTGTTGGCATCACGTACAACCTTTTTAAAAAAAGAATGTTTAGCCTCAAACCTAATTGTCCAACACTCAGTAGGGGGCCCAAACTTTTGAATGAGATATGGGTAATGCTCAATAAAGTGATGTTTGGGGCGCAACTTGTTATGTGGGAAGACTGTCAGCAGCAACTGTCTGTGGTCAGATATTTTTGATTGTAAATAACAAAGTGAGTCTGAAGTGAAATATGGGGTCGACAACAACTCCACCAAGTCTTTGAGCTCAAGGATTAATTCCCATGTTTGATCGCCTTCAGGAACACAGTGACCAATGATGAGAGGAAGGAAACGCACAAGACTCCAGTTTTCATGCCCATTACCACCTAGAGTCCTATTCTTTCGGAAAGTTGGTGGAACTTTCTGCGGGCGGTTTGTCTTGTCAGAGAATTTAAAGGGGAAGCCTTGTATTTCACTATTAAGTTCATCCAATGTGAAATACCTCCTAGCAATCAAATCTGCCAGACACAGACTTAGTTCTATGGGTACAATGCCTTCCAGCACATCGTGTAAAAAGTCAGGTGGAAAGCCTTTGCATGCATGAAACCCTGTTAATCTGTTAAGAGGACATTCACGTTTTACACCATCAACAGACACAAGTTCATTCAGATTCAACACCTTCACCTTCACTGCCTCTATCTATGCAGCCAAACAATCTTTCTATCAGACTAAAATTCAATCCTCTTTCTCTAATCCCAAAAAACTTTTCTCGATCTTCTCTAACCTCCTTGACCCCCACACTCCCCCTCCTCCTTCCTCCCTTCTACCAATTCACTTTGTCAACTACTTCACAAAAAAAGTAGATGACATTCGCTCTTCTTTCTCAACCCCACCTCCTGATCTCACCACTCTACCAACCACAAATTCAACTCCTTCTCTATCCTCTTTCACCCCTGTATCTCATGATCAAGTTCTTTCCCTAATAACCTCTGCCTGCCCCACCTCCTGCCCCCTTGACCCTATCCCCTCTCACCTTCTTCAGTCAATTGCTTCTGATCTTCTTCCTTTCCTTTCCTCACCCACCTCATTAACACATCTCTATCATCTGGTTGCTTTCCGGACTCTCTTAAAGAGGCCAGAGTGACCCCCCTCCTTAAAAAACCCTTTAACCCTTTTCCACCGTGACTCTGAACGGGAGAACATCGACACTCGTGTTACTCAATTAGCTCAACAAGCTTGCCTGAAGAAGGTCTGTTTAGGACTGAAACGTAGCGCTTAGCTTGTTATCCAATGTTTTAGCTTTTGAAAAAAGTTTTTTACAATAAAAACCGAGTGTCAACGAAGACGAATTGATTCCTCATCTGTTACACTTGAGTGAAATCCTCTGCACAAGCCACTTTTTGGCAACAAAAGTATTTTTAAATACTAAAAAAACGTTTTTTAAGAGGTGATTTTTCCACTGACATGGAACGCTTTTCTGAGGACGATGATGACGGCTGGACCCGAGTGAGCTACCGCCGTAGCCGCCGACAGGACCGAAGGCTATCACCAGTGAGACGCACCTATGCTTCCGCAACTAGAGGTTATCGTGACCACTCGGCCCGCTCTTCGAACCAGCGGACGACTAATCGTCAGCATGTACAGCGCTCAGACTATCGTCAGCGGCAGCAGTGGCCTGTTTATCGCCAGTCAAACCAGCGTCCCGCGTACCGCCGGCCCGAGGCCGACTGCCGTGATTTCGGCGCTTCACCACCACGTCGCCGAGCACAGGACGGGAGTTATTACCGGACACACAGGTACCGAGACACTTCCTGGAGCGATCGTCCACACCAACGCAACCGGAACCAACGCCAATCCGGCTTCAACGACGGACAACGGGGCAACATGAACAGTGAGTCTAATTACCGCTATAACGCGGACACTCGTCCCCCACACAGAGTGACATCAGACGATCCACAGTTTTCCCACAAAGTAAGGATTATACACCGCATTATCAAAACCATACACCATCTCAAAAATGTGAACAACAAGGTCCCTAACTCCATTTGAGGCATCACCCTAAATCTGTTGGACACTATAAAGCCGGCTTATCCGAACCCACAGACGGTGCTGCTGATTGAGGGAAATGCACGCTACTGGGAACAAAACACCATCATCAACTTAAAGGACCACTACGAAAAGGTCAGAGATGATGCTATTGATGAACTGTGCAATTTTTCTGATGTCACATGGGAAGGTCCCTTCGAAGTGGCCAAAGTTTGGGCCCGCACGAACCTGGGTTGTAGGTTACAATATGAGACTCTTGAATACTGTGAAATATACCTCACAGCCAATGTGGTGCAACTCTCACCTTAATCCACACGGACCGCAGCAACATCGTCTCCTCCTCCTCCTCCTGCCTTGCCTCGCCCACCTGCTTCGCCTTGTCCTCATCCTTGTCCTCCTCCTCCTCCTGCAGCAACAGCCACAGCAAGTGCCACAAGGACGGACTGGAACACCACTACCACCAGAGAGGAGTTCACTCTGCCTCCACCCACGTTGCTTGCCCCCCGAACGGACAGCCCTCTTCTTCCTCCTCCTCCTCCTCCTCCTCTTCTCTCTTCCAGTCTCTCTCTCCCACAGAGGGCAGTGACCAGACGGAGGGAAACCAACACCACAGAGAGCGCCGTGGTTACTACAACGCCAGCTGAATCAGCCTCATCGCTCACTCCTCACCCTGCTTCGCCACACAATCCATGTGTCGTCCACAGAGATCCTACCATGAGTGACATCACGCCAGAGGTCAGCAGACTGGGACAGAATGAGAGATTAGAAGCCTTCATTCCCAGGCTCACGCCTATTCGGAGCCAATCGCCGGCCCGACGACGCTCCGCCTCTGCGTCCGACCTGGGGAGCACCTTCCATGGCTTTTCTACCCCTGAAATATCGCCTGCACCATCGCTCTATCCCAGCTTCTCACGACGTGAACGGCAACCACCACCATCTCAACAACGCCCCCTGGAGACGCGGAGACCCACACGACACCTCAACACGAGGATTAAACTGGAGGAATGGAGCCTGTGTGTTGGGAGGAAATTCCTCATCATGGGAGACTCGAATGTGTCGAAGTTTCCTCCTTTCCAACACCCAGATCTCCAGATTGACAGCTTCCCTGGTGCCACATTCCGGCATGCTGAGGCCATTCTAAGCAAAGCTGTGTTCACCACCACACCTGAGATTGTGATCCTGTCCTTTGGACTCAACAACAGGGCTTAACTCATCCAGAATGCAGCAGCTCGACTGGTCTTCAACTTACCAAAATTCTCCCACAATACACTGCTCCTCCGCTCCCTTCACTGGCTTCCTGTAGCTGCTCGCAACCGCTTCAAGACTCTAGTGCTTGCGTTCCATGCTACAAACGGATCCGGTCCAGCCTACATCCAGGACATGATCAAAACTTACACCCCAGCCCGCCCACTCCGCATCGGCAAACCGGCTTGCTGCCCCCTCACTGAGAGGATCGCAGAGGCACTTACAGAACTCAAGACTGTTCACTGTCCTCGCTCCCAAATGGTGGAACGAGCTCCCCATCAACATCCGGACAGCGGAAAGCCTCCACATCTTCCGCCGCCGACTAAAAACACATTTCTTCCGACTCTACCTTGACGAAGACGACGACAAAAAACAAAAACAGATCTTATTTGTACCCAAATGTTTAAATGCACTTATTGTAAGTCGCTTTGGATAAAAGCGTCTGCTAAATGACATATAATGTAATGTAATGTAACACATTTACAGCTTCATCATACGACTCTGGTGAGCGTAAAAACAAAGTTTCCACTTCTAACATCACAAGTCTGTATAGCGTCACGATTACCCAGACAAAACTTGTCCACATTAAATGACTCTTGGAATCCACCTAAAGAGTTAGCAGCCAAATTGTCTGCAGCCACATACAAGATGGTTCCTTTTACATGACAACCAAGTTTCTCTACGAATACACCAACCGTTTCTAGATATTGAATATCTTTTATCAGTGGCTCTAAAACACTGTTATACCCATAACTCTTGATATGCTCAGTCTTGCACAGTAAAGCTAGGTAGATTGATGACAGTAATGACTTGTATCTTCTTGGCAAATTGGCAAGGACCCAATACACACCACAGACTTTGTGTTTTTTTCTGGATGTGCCTAAAGGATTACAAATTTCAAAATCGTCAATGTACAAGGTTATACATAAACTAACATCTTGACCTGAGAGAATCTGATTTCCTTTAAAATAGTCAACATCCAGAAATGACCCGTAGTATCCAGACCGTTCAGCTGGTTTATTTATCCCCAGCAATTGTAGTACTTCCTCCCTGTTGAGAACTTCTGAAAGTAATTTTAGAATAGGGACATAAACAAGGGTATGAGACCTGTTTTGTGTACTCAAAATATATTCAACAGGTTCAATGACGGTGAAGTTTTTTCTATAAAAGGATTGCCTTTTATATTCTGTGCCTAGAGGCCCTTCTCTTGAAAGTAAAGTCAGTGGATTTGCACTCTGAAATGCTTCAGTCAATGACGATGTCAATTCCTCAGATATGCAATTATGCCCCCTTCAATACATTTTCATTGGTCTGCCTAGTTATTTGTCCAGCACATTCACCAATATCAAATAAGTCATCCACAATTTCTTGAATTGCTGACTGTGACACATGAAGGACTGCTTGCAACCGAAGTAAAAGGGATGCAATTCGCCTTTGAATGGAGTTAAGCACAGGCTGAGAATCGGGTTCAGGCAACAATAAATCTGGTGACACTAAATTATCCAAGTCATCCTGTTCATCATTTACAAAGGCTTGACTGTGACACCTAACTACAAGGTCAGATCTAAAATCGTCGAATGTAGAAGCATGATGATACCGACTTTTGTGGGCAGTAAAGTTGAAAATACCCTAGACTTAAAAGAACAACCCAGAAAAGGGCAATTCACAGTCTCTCGAGTTCTCAAATGTCTCTTTAAATGAAGAAAATACTGTTTGATGTTTGTTGGTGCTGAAAAAGTACAAAGTTCACACCGTACTTTTGCTATTGGATTTGATCCTTTCTTGTGCTCCTTTATGTGTTTCCCAAGTTCCACATGGGATTGAAGGACTCAAAGACAGTTTTGGTAAATGCAGCTCAAGCCCCGTCTTCCACGTCCATGACTGTCTTTGTAATGATTAACTATTGTTTTTTCACTTTAAGTAGCAAAACTACAAAACTTACAAGTCCACTTCATCAACAGTTGTAGCCAAATGGACCATCTACACCTGAAACACAGAAAATACATATCTTAATACAGAGATACTGACCACACCCAGCACCACCGCAAACTTATTCACACAATAAAGTCAACACACACATTTATGCAAATACATGGTATATGATGGTTGAATTTTATTACCCTCTCATACACATATTATGTGCCCAGCCCAAAGACATTAATTAGTTACTACCATATTAGAAAAGGGAAAGAAAGGAATTGATCAGAAACCAAAGTAGCATCATTGATACTCAACAAAAAAAAACTTTTTGGGTGTTTTACCCAGCTTTAGAAATGTAGGTAGCCAATTTATAAGAATAACAGTGGATTCCACCTTATCATCATCAACACACTACCAACATTGTTGGAATTTTAAAAGACATTTCATACAATATAGATATTCTTAATTCATCATGACAGTGACAATATAGAATAAAATGTGATTATTCTCAACCTCTCCAAAGTCACAAAATTCACTCAACATGTTACACTAATGCCAATAAAAATTGTTTTGGTTTTTAAGATTAAACACCCTCAAATCCTCCATTTTAGCAAAGCTGGCTAGCGATACAGCATGGGCCATGGCTAGTTGCTGACACAACGCCCCACACACGCATTAAACAGGCCATGGCTAGTTTCTGACACGACGCCACAGACACACGCATTACACGGGTCATGGCTACTTGCTGACACGACGCCACACACACGCATTAAACGGGCCACGGTTAATTGCTGACACGACGCCACACATGCACATTGAATGGGCCACGGCTAATGACTTATACTCTTTCATAGCGCTAACGCGGCTACAAATAGCACAGTAACTTCTCACACAAAACTTTTTCCAACCTCCATCAATGTGCTTTAGGAGAGGTTAATGAGTTATACTGCTAGTATTTTATTCTTAATGAAAGCAAAAATACTTACAACACTGTAACTTTAGCTTAGCATCCACCACTTGCATTAACGTGCTGCGTTGAACTATCGTTTACAGACCTTATAGTAATAGCAATTTATAATTTACAAAGTAGGTTTGCTTAAAAGTTTAATAAATGCAATTACTCACCTTGTTTCACCTGTGTCCCAACCAAAGTACACCGCAGTTGTCCCCGCCAATTGAAGTTAGTGAACAGATTTCAAATGGTCTCGCTGACAAAAGTAGTCATCCGCCACCTGTCTTTTCTGTTGATATCAACCTGCTCAGTCAACGTTTCTCCTTCTGTCAATGGGGAATAGCAGCGGAGGGGAGCGCCTGCTTTAATATTATAAAATTCTCATATCACTTTTCTCAATTCCTTATCAGATCCAGAATAAAAAATTTCAGGACTATTTGCACCCACCGCGCATTGATATTGCCGCCACGCCAGAGAGATAGAGAGCGAGATCCGGTTCTTGTATTATAACTCAATGTGTTAAGTTGAGTTGACACTCTGAAATTTATATTAAACTGAACTTACTTGCAAACCTGCGTTTTAATACTTACAACTCACAAAATTCAGTTGAAAAGGCATAACTTATAATATTAAGTGGAAGTAAATTATTGCAATAAGTCATTATGGCTTATTGAGCCAATCCCTTTTTACAGTGTACAGACTCCAAACTCACCATCATTGCTCTGAAGTGGTCATTAACGGGTGATCAGGAACAGGATTATCTCCGAGCCGTCTGGTGCTGCACTTGACTCCTGTCCTCGATGTATCTGCCGTCGCGATGCTGTGATCTTCTCCCTCTCTGAAGTCAGTCAGTCATCAGTGGCTCACAACTGACTCACAATGATAGTCATTATTAATATTATTGTTATCTTTGTCCCCGCCCCCTCTCGCACCGCTCCTGTTCCTCTGGTTAGAACAATCTCTGGCCCTTTGCCACCACATTCAAAGTCAATGTCAGGGGAGGTGAGTTCTCTCTCTGACGCTTGGAAGGAGTCTCTCTTTGTAGCTGTGTTACGGCCTCCAAACAATTAAATAAAACACTCAGTGGCTCAAATTGGAGACCTTAACATAAAAGAAGGACACCAGAAAATGGAACGTTTTAAATGGTTTTATTCATCAGCTTTTCCCACAGGGAAATGAATATTCTTGAAGAAAACCAAAACTAAAGTATAATATAAATAATATAAATACCTTACCAAATAAAGAATCAGCAAACCAAAAGGGACCTGGAGATGCCAGCCAAACTCAGCAAAATGGAGGGGGGCCCAGGCCACCCCTAGGGACGTCGAAGCTGGTTCCCCCTCCCTCCCTGACAAAACCAAATAATAAACAAAAGCTAAACGAAAAGTAGGACTGCCGGCCATCTCCAGGCCAAAATAAAATAACTAAATCAAGGATTACTGAAAGGAAAAGGTATTTAACAAATGATACTGTGGGAGTAAGGTGCTGCTGGGTCTCAGTCTCTTGAGCAACTGCACTGCTGGCTTTTATAGCAGGCTGGTAATTGGGTGTAACGATGCTGGATCTGCTGCAGGTGTGTCAGCCTGAGTGAGACAGCCTGGTGAGAAAAGAAAGACATGCAGGTTTAAGCACAGCACAGGGATTGAATAAATGTCTTAATGAGTGAGTGATGTCATGGCCACACGCAACAAGCTGAGTGTTGCACGATGTTACCAATTTTCTCGTCTTGTTTCTTTACTTTATGAACTGTTATTTTGAACGGCGATGCTGCGAAGACATGAGGTGTTTTTTCAGATAAGACACCCATGTCTTTCGTCTCAGTGACTCAAGTCCAAGGTTGTGTTCATGAATGCATACAAAGCAGCTTTTAGCTTGAGTATATATAAATATATATACACACACATATATAGATATATATATATATCTATATATGTACTTTTATTGTTTGTTTTGCACCTTACATCACCTTTTAACACCCAAATCTGTCATTGGTGGTGGCTCAACTGAGTTAGAAATGAATCAAGCATAACATTCAAACTAGATTTTTCTGTTCAGGAATAGAAGTAAATCATGATAGTTTGACTTCTTAATCAAGAAATCATATTGTGCTTCACTCTTGTTTCAGGGTACATTTGAAAGTTCATGGATAACAATAATAATCATATTTTGGTATTAAAAACATCATTCCAGTTAAAAAGTAACTCAGAGTGCCTGTGGACGCAAGTTAAAAATTGTAATTAGTTCATTTAGATAAACCTTCTAAGTTGCAAACTTTATTTTTTAAGTTGTGATCAAATAACAATGTTGGTAATTAGATCAAATAAATTTTGTATATAATTTATACTCAAATTTCATTGTTGGTGGGTTTGAAACTTTAAAAAAATTCAAGTCGTTAAAAAACTTAGTTTAATAACTTAATTTTTCTTAACATTGACTTTACAAGTTGAAGTTCCCTCTCCTACCCACACAACGTGCCTGGACTAGTTCTGGGTAGAGACGGTGTGTTAGGAGGCTGAACAACCTTGATCAAAGCTACATTTCATGGTGAGTCAAACTTCATTCTAATAGTTCTACTGAAGTATTGGGTTTACATTTGTTTCACTGACTTTCATTCAGATAAAGCCTGTGTGCCCAGCAAGAGAGAGCTGTTGGGGAAAAGGATTATTCACATTTAGCTCATTGCACGTGGCCGCTAGCTACATGCTAATGTTACCCACTGTCACAGCCACAATTTAAAATAATAAAAAATAAAAAATAATATAGCTGTGTTGTTCCAAAGTGTGGTTTGATGTTTCTGTGAGAGGAATCAAAGAAGTAAGCAAACTATTTCTTTTATTTTGTCTGCCTGTTTAAAATCTGGAGAACGAGATTTTAGTCATGTGTTTGTAAGAGCCATGGGACTGTAATGATGTCATCTTAAAAGACTTTGGACAATCTAATCAGATTTACATTTTGTAAAATGTCCCATTGTTTTCAAAGATGAGTTTGGGGTAAGTAATGTAATATTATGAAATAGAGATAAATCCTTATTGAGCATAGTGTAAACGCAGAGGCAGAAGATTGCTCCTGTGCTACACATTGTAGGTTCGATTTTCTTTAATGGGAAATTCCGGCATAATCTTAACCTAGATTCAAACACACTGGGCTGGACACTATTTGTACTATAATACTATTAAAAGTGAAGTATGGTGCTGTTGTGAGCATGTGGCTATCAGTGGCTTATTTGATCTCAGACTCACAGTCTGTGAGACCCTAGGTTAAAATTAACCTGGAATTTCCCTTTAAGTAAAATGTACTTCATACCACATCAGCATGGAAAATGACTGTTTATACCAATGTAAAGGAAAAGACGAACAAATGACTGTTTACTGGTTCAGTTATTTTATGCAACCTGAAAAGCATCAAGAAAAATATCAAGATGTACAAACTAAAGGTCAATTGTAAAACATGGAAGATTATAATTCTCTCTTTTTTGTGAAGAGTTTGAGACCATGGAGACAGTGATTTTGAGGTGGTCACACTTATTTAAAGGCGACATAGAATGCTTGTATCACACATATATGTTAGTTATGGAGGTCTACTTACATATATTAACTTGTTTTTAATGGTCACATATATGTTAGTTATGGAGGTCTACTTACATATATTAACTTGTTTTCATGGTCACATATATATGTTAGTTATGGAGGTCTACTTACATATATTAACTTGTTTTCATGGTCACGTATATGTTAGTTATGGAGGTCTACTTACATATATTAACTTGTTTTCACGGTCACGTATATGTTAGTTATGGAGGTCTACTTACATATATTAACTTGTCTTCATGGTCACGTATATGTTAGTTATGGAGGTCTACTGACATATATTTACTTGTTTTCATGGTCACGTATATGTTAGTTATGGAGGTCTACTTACATATATTAACTTGTTTTCATGGTCACATATATGTGAGTTATGGAGGTCTACTTACATATATTAACTTGTTTTCATGGTCACATATATGTGAGTTATGGAGGTCTACTTACATATATTAACTTGTTTTCATGGTCACATATATGTTAGTTATGGAGGTCTACTTACATATATTAACTTGTTTTCATGGTCACATATATGTTAGTTATGGAGGTCTACTTACATATATTAACTTGTTTTCATGGTCACATATATGTTAGTTATGGAGGTCTACTTACATATATTAACTTGTTTTCATGGTCACATATATGTGAGTTATGGAGGTCTACTTACATATATTAACTTGTTTTCATGGTCACGTATATGTTAGTTATGGAGGTCTACTTACATATATTAACTTGTTTTCATGGTCACGTATATGTTAGTTATGGAGGTCTACTTACATATATTAACTTGTTTTCATGGTCACGTATATGTTAGTTATGGAGGTCTACTTACATATATTAACTTGTCTTCATGGTCACGTATATGTTAGTTATGGAGGTCTACTTACATATATTAACTTGTTTTCATGGTCACGTATATGTGAGTTATGGAGGTCTACTTACATATATTAACTTGTTTTCATGGTCACGTATATGTTAGTTATGGAGGTCTACTTACATATATTAACTTGTTTTCATGGTCACGTATATGTTAGTTATGGAGGTCTACTTACATATATTAACTTGTTTTCATGGTCACGTATATGTTAGTTATGGAGGTCTACTTACATATATTAACTTGTTTTCATGGTCACGTATATGTTAGTTATGGAGGTCTACTTACATATATTAACTTGTTTTCATGGTCACGTATATGTTAGTTATGGAGGTCTACTTACATATATTAACTTGTTTTCATGGTCACGTATATGTTAGTTATCGAGGTCTACTTACATATATTAACTTGTTTTCATGGTCACGTATATGTTAGTTATGGAGGTCTACTTACATATATTAACTTGTTTTCATGGTCACGTATATGTTAGTTATGGAGGTCTACTTACATATATTAACTTGTTTTCATGGTCACGTATATGTTAGTTATGGAGGTCTACTTACATATATTAACTTGTTTTCATGGTCACGTATATGTTAGTTATGGAGGTCTACTTACATATATTAACTTGTTTTCATGGTCACGTATATGTTAGTTATGGAGGTCTACTTACATATATTAACTTGTTTTCATGGTCACGTATATGTTAGTTATGGAGGTCTACTTACATATATTAACTTGTTTTCATGGTCACGTATATGTTAGTTATGGAGGTCTACTTACATATATTAACTTGTTTTCATGGTCACGTATATGTTAGTTATCGAGGTCTACTTACATATATTAACTTGTTTTCATGGTCACGTATATGTTAGTTATGGAGGTCTACTTACATATATTAACTTGTTTTCATGGTCACGTATATGTTAGTTATGGAGGTCTACTTACATATATTAACTTGTTTTCATGGTCACATATATGTTAGTTATGGAGGTCTACTTACATATATTAACTTGTTTTCATGGTCACGTATATGTTAGTTATGGAGGTCTACTTACATATATTAACTTGTTTTCATGGTCACGTATATGTTAGTTATGGAGGTCTACTTACATATATTAACTTGTTTTCATGGTCACGTATATGTTAGTTATGGAGGTCTACTTACATATATTATCTTGTTTTCATGGTCACATACATGCGAGTTATGGAGGTCTACATTCATATATTAACTTGTAATATATGACCAGTACAGTCCTGGTCTGTGGCAGGGGGCAGAGGGGGGGAGGATGAGTAGAGGTGGGAGTGATGGTATAGCAGGGAGGGAGTTGAGTCTCCTGACAGCCTGGTGGAAGAAGCTGTTCTTTAGCCTGCTCGTTCTGGCCCGGAGACTGCGCAGTCTCCTCTCCGATGGCAGCAGGCTGAAGAGGCTGTGAGACGGATGGGAGGTGTCACCAGTAATCCTGATTGCCTTGCTGGTGATGTGGGTGTTGTAAATGTCTAGGAGGGGGGGGAGAGAGACACCAATGATCCTCTCAGCTGCTCTCACGATGCGCTGCAGGGTCTTGCGGCAGGACACGGTGCAGGCACCGTACCACACAGTGATGCAGCTTGTCAGGATTCTCTCGAATGTGCCTCTGTAGAACGTGTGCATTATGGGGGGCGGGGCTCATGCTCTCCTCAGTTTGCGGAAGAAGTACAGGCGCTGTTGGGCTTTTTTGGCCAGTGATGCAATATTGTGGCTCCAGGACAGATCTTCAGAGATGTGCACACCCAGGAACTTGGTGCTGCTCACCCTCTCCACTGCAGCACTGTTGATGGTTAGTGGAGTATTCTGGGTGTGCACTCTCCTGAAGTCCACAATAATCTCCTTGGTCTTCTCCACATTCAGGTGGAGATTGTTTTCTTTGCACCACGTGTCCAGCCTGTTTACCTCACTCCTGTAGATTGTCTCATCGCTGTTGTTGATGGGACCCACCACAGTTGTGTCGTCCGCAAACTTAATGAAGAGGTTGGAGCTGAATGATGGAGTGCAGTCATGGGTCAGCAGAGTGAAGAGGATGGGGCTCAGCACACATACTTGGGGGGCCCCAGTGTTCAGCGTGATGGTGCCGGAGGTGTTGCTGCCGACCTGAACTGCCTGTGGTCTCCCCGTCAGGAAGTCCAGCAGCCAGTTGCACAGGGAGGTGTTGAGCCCCAGCTGGTCCAGTTTGTGGATGAGCTGCTGGGGGATGATTGTGTTGAATGAACAGCATTCTAAAGTAAGAGTCTTTAGTCTCGTACGTTCGCCAGTGTGATGGTCGGGAGAGCTGGCCGATGAGGGCTAGCCGCTAGCCTAGCCTGGATACCTCCGCGCTATCCCCTCTTCTGCTTCCTCATACACCGCTTGTGGCGCTTCCACTGTGGGCTGGTTGCAGTAGTGGGGGTCGGTGGCTGAGCAGGCCTCTGCAGCAGACCGCAGCCGGGTAGCTCTTCCGCGTCTGCTGGATTTATGTCTGTGAATGTGATTCTGCTGATGGCGAGCAGAAACTCACGGGAGTATGTGCGCCTTGGGTTAGCTGGACGTAACGGAGACGAACATATGCACGTAGGTGCACAACACAAAAAACATAAAAACACCGATCTGACGGGAGAGAGAGGAGCCGCTGCATGTCCATGCGCCGCCATGTCCTAGTCGCTGCAAACGGGCCGATCAAAATATCTCCTCACTGACGCTCTCGTCAGCCGCGCTGTTTCAGACCAAGATCACACCCCCAGAACGTGGACTGTGTTGTGATTGGCCAGCGAACGTGAGCTTTCCTACTGTCCTGTGATTGGCCAGGTACCTGGAAGTGACGTAATAGATAGGCCAGCTCTCAGATACACAGTTCCCCCTCTGGCACGGTGGATGCTCTGCATCTCAGCAGCTACAACGAGAGTAGTTCTTCTTCTGCGGTTGAATGTACACAACCGGATGTGCCCGGACTAGTGCCCGCACCGGGAGGCGCGACGGTGGTGAGAGGAGTGGTGAGGATTTCTGATGACGACATCAAATTAAGGAAGCGCCGATCCCCTTCACAGAGCCCAGGAAAACAATACAACACTATTTTCTCAGCAGTGGCTGAACTGTTTGTTCTGAAACTTTAGGGTTTCATAAACGAGGTAATGACCGTGATGAACTTTTCTCATGATGTTACACAGAAGCAGTGTGTTTCAGGTGTGTCTCAAAATACATCCACAGGTGTGTCTCTAATTCACTCAAATGTTGTCAATAAACCTATCAGAAGCTTCCAAAGACATGACATTTTCATTTGGGCTTTCCCAAATTGTTTAAAGGCATAATAATCTAAGTGTATGTAAACTTCTGACTTTGAAGAAAGTAATAAAAAATTGTCTAAAAAAATCCTGGCATTTAGCAAAAAGAAATAATTTTGGTAATCCTACCGGAGCTAAAACAGGAAAAGTGATTGTCTGATTTCATGTCAGACAGTGAGAAAAAAAAGCATATGTGTCTTTTTATATAGTGTATGTAAACTTCTGGTTTCAACTGTATCTATGGAGGCAGCGACTTTGTGGTGGTCACGTTCTCTGAAAGTGTGTGAACAGTTCAAGAGTGTTACAGAGGTCACGTGCAGGGCCGGTTCTAGGCAGTCAGAAATGTGAACACATCATGTGCTTTTAGTAACAATGTTTTCTTCAGTGTCCAAATCCAGACTGGAGCAGTGGATGGCACGCAACCCCCCCCCTCCCCCCAAATACAATAAAATAAAATATCCTTCATCCAGATTCTACATAAATACATTTAAACATAAAGTAGTCTTATGAACAATAATAATCCACAGTGCTGGACCCTTATTTTTCACAGATAAAGGGTCTTTAGAGACTGAGTTTTATGACTATTTGTCTTTGAGCAAAGGTTTAGATAAGTTAAATAGTTAAATAAATATTTTAAATAAAAACATTTATATTTGATATAAACACATAAACATGATATAAACCACACCAATATGTATAATGTATTATGTGTTTCTAGAAACAGAGAATCATTTATTATATTATGTAAACATATATATAATTTATTTTTATATAAATAGTTTATTATTATATTATATAATATTATTGTCGTCTCTCACACACACACACACACACACACGTGCGCGCACACACACCGTGTCTTTGATAGAAACAGTGGCACATCCAGTGTCTGGTGGTCCCATCTCTGCAGATGTAGGAGAAGGCCTTGTCGTAGTTAGGGTCAGGGGCACCGAAACCTCCTCTATGGTCTGGTCCACTATGAGATCCTAGGAGAAACAAAGAAGCAAAAGAGGCTGAGAGGTTAGAAAGAATCACATGAAGCTATAGATCCACCTGTTTCCACATGTACTCTACATTCAAACACAGAACACGTGTGGACGGTGTCTTTATCTAAATAAATGATTCGTTTTATAGACAGAGGCTGTTTAGACATGATGAAAATGAGTCATTTCTGTTTATTATTAAATACAAATTCATTTCTGCTGAATTTTTATTAAAATATACAGCGGTTCTTAGCACACGCTTTTATCCAAAGTGACTTACAATAAGTGCTTTTAAACATTTGGGTACAAGCAAGAGCTAGAAGTAAGTAAGCCAAACTATGAAGTGCTAGTCATAAGTGCGATGTATAAGCAAGTGTTTTTTTTTTGTCGTCGTCCTCTTAGTCGAGGTAGAGTTGAAAGAAATGTGTTTTTAGTTGGTGGCGGAAGATGTGGAGGCTTTCTGCTGTCCGGATGTTGATGGGGAGCTAGGACAGTGAACAGTCTGGAGTTCTGTGAATGCCTCTGTGATCCTCTCAGTGAGGGGGCAGCGAGCTGGTTTGCCGATGCAGAGCGGAGTGGGCGGGCTGGGTTGTAGGTTTTGATCATGTCCTGGATGTAGCCTGGATCTATCTGTCTGTCTGTCTGTCTGTCTGTCTATCTATCTATCTATCTATCTATGGAGTGGAGTGGATAAGTGGATAGGAAATAGAAATATACAATGACAAAATGCCATGTAACTGTCTTCATATGGTTTTGGGAGAGCAGGAGAGGAGGAGGAGTGAGAGAAGATCATTGGCATGTGATGACACCAGCAGCATCTGGTGACACAGAAATATACAAGCGGGTAAAAAAGCAACTAACTAACTCTGAGGCAACTACACAGACACAGGAGAGACAAATGAAAACCAGTCCCTGCTCTCACGGCAAGAGGAGACTACATGACCTTCATGTCGTCTTATCAACCGACACTAAAAGCTCAGGCTGGCAGAAACACAGACAGACGTGTGGACAGAAGCTGACATTTAGTAGAAGTAGAAATTGAATGGAGATGAATGACTTAAAATATTCTTTACGTTCCAGTTGCAGTTTAAATCAAGGACATGCAAATGATGGCTACTCTCTCTTGATGAAAGGATGTGCCATTTCTACATCTCTTTTACTGATTTGAAAAAGAACGGGAGGAGGAGAGAGAAAAACGGAGAGGCTGAAGATTAAGTGCAAAAGAAAGCAGGGCAGTAATGTACATTAATAAGCAGCAGAAGGAAAACAGACTACAAACTGAAGAAGAAACTGAACAGGAAAAAACTAAAGGAGAGAGTAGTGGCAAAGAAAGAGATGTGAAACGTGACTAAATGATTAAAGGAATAGAAGAAGACAGAAAAGTTCTACAGGAGTCAGTGATATCAAACGTCCTTTATGAACATCCAGAAACTCAGAAGCTGTAGAAGCAGATGTGGGTCATCCAAGGCCATAGACAGGAAAGTGGACTGATGTTCAGGTCTGTTAGTGGCACACTCTCGACTGAAGTCACTCTGACAAGAGCAGACGACACAGTTTTGAACTTGGAAAGGTTTTTTGTTTTGTTTTTGTTTTTACAAAAACACTTTATTTACATGTTTACAGGAAACGTTGTGCTAAAGTGCTCAGAAAGTGCAACAAATTGAAGTTTTTCTTTAAAGACAGTGCACAGGATGTTTTGTAGCATCATCTCCAGCCATTTTATAAAAAAAGTTGGTGTTACAGCACCACACTGAGGCAGCTTCTTGACCTGCACTGTTTACCATTTGATTTCTCTTGGTTACATAAATTGCCAGCGTGGTTTGAGATCCACAAATAAAAAAATCCCATTTGTAACTTGTAAATTGACTTTTACAAATATAGGTGTGTATTTGTAAATAATATGACATTTGTCAGTCAGTCATCATCTACCGCTTTATCCTCAACCAGAGGGGGTGCTGTGCCAATCTCAGCTACATCGGGCGATAGGCGGGGTACACCCTGGACAGTTGGCCAGTCCATCGCAGGGCCACTCACAGATAGAGACAAACAACCATTCACTCTCACACTCACTCCTATGGTCAATTTAGAGTGTCCAATTTAACTAATCCCCACATGTTTTTGGACTGTGGGAGGAAGCCGGAGAACCCGGAGAGAACCCACGCACACACGGGGAGAACATGCAAACTCCATGCAGAAAGGCCCTTGTTCCAACCGGGGCTCGAACCAGGGTCTTCACGCTGCAAGGCGAGAGTGCTAACCACTACACACCGTGTGGCCCTATATGACATTTGTAAAACTGAAAATTGCATTTGTGAATTGTGATTCCACATTTGTGGATCGCCACCACACGCATTCCTCTCTTTCCACGTACCGCGTACCTACACACAGACTCAACATTAACTTTCGTGACCTCCGATTGGCGTAATCGGGTGTCATTACTGCCGACGTGAATAATAACTTTACTGAATTTACGGTTATCTGTAGCCAGCAGTTTCAGATAAGACTCTATGTCGCCCGCTCTGGCCCCGGGAAAACACCTGACTGTGGTCGCTGGCGTCGCTATTTTCACGTTCCTCAGGATGGAGTCACCAATTACCAGAGTTGGTTTCTCAGTCTGTGTGTGTGTGTGGTGCTGAGAGGGGAACACTTGTTTGAGGTGTGAACAGGTTGGTGGTGGACAGGACTCTTAGGCTTAACACTACAGTCACCCAACTGCCCTGTTTGTCTCCCGGCTGCACGGGAGCTGCTGAGGGAGCTAATGCTATGTGGTCCGCACCGACTACAGGGGACTGGCTAACTGATTTAGCTTCTATGGTGCGGAGCTGAGTTTCTACCTCACTAAGCCTCGCCTCCACCCTAGCCAGTAAGCTACACTTTTTACAAGTACTTTTATCGCTAAAGGAGGCAGAGGAGTAGCTAAACATGTGGCACACAACACAGGAGAGAGCAGGAGAAGGAGAGGGAGAGAGAGAAGCCATCGCTGCTAAGCTAACTTTACGCTAGCAAAGAAAGAAACACCGTACGTGATCTACGTAAACGATAGAGTTTAAGCAAAAGTAGCGGGTGAAAGTATTAGTCTTAGTACTAGTATTAGTAATAAAACGAGTGTTTGTTCAGTTAATCGATCGTTTCAGTAGATAGAAAACCGCAGAGAGCGCAGGAGACACACATGACACAATACGTTACCGCCCCCATCAGAGTCCCGTCCGTTCACTCTGTCACTCTCACTCTCTCACACTCACTCTGTCACTCTCACACTCACTCTCTCACACTCATATGAATATGACTTTTGTCATTAACTTTGTTCTTGCTCTCCCTAGTTTGTGTCTTTCCTTCCTTTCCTCTCTCTCTCTCTCTCTCTCTCTCTCTGTCCTCATCTTGCAGGTTGCAGGATCCAGATCCAGTTTCGAGGCTGTTACTATCATACATATCATCACCTTTATTATTGTGCTATAATTATTATAATATTAATCAAGAGTTTCTGCTGCTGCTTATATAAATGACATCATAGTTCTCTAACTGTCCTGTATAAACTTGATCCAGTTGTTGTGTATCTGCTCCTGGTCTCTCTCTCTCTCTCTTCTGTCTCCCCCTCCTCTCCCTCTTGTCCTCTCTCCCCCTCCTCTCCTCTGTCCCCCATTTTTCCTTTCACCCCAACAGGTCGAGTTCTTCTTCTGTTTAAGGGACTTTTTTCTCTCCACTGATGCCTAGTGTTTGCACATTGTGTGAACTGTTGTGTTTCTTTGCTCTCCTTGATGTTGTGTATGTACAGAGACCTGAGATCATGTATGTGATGATTTGGTGCTATACAAATAAAATTGAATTGAATCACAAATGGTAGGCCTGTTTCTCTGTTTCTCTGTTTCTATTTCAGTTATACATAAACCCATGACTTCCTCTTTTCTAAATGTGTGATTGTATGTGTGTACTTGTATTATGTGTGTCTGTATGTTCATTTGATGTCATTTGTTCTTGATCTCTCTTTTCTTTAAAAAGATTAAATAAATAAATAAATAAATAAATAAATAAACTTCATATCTATTTACACATATCTTTTGAATTTCATATTTTTTGGGCCACTGGTCTTATTAGAATAAAAATGTCTCTTGTGTGTCTTCACATGTCTTTGGTCCCTGGGATGTAGTGCTGGTGTGGTTCTAAAAGGCCTCAGAGGGAGTTTGTCATAGTTTCTTACATACATAAATGTTCAGTTGTGCACAAACCACAAGTTATACATCTTTCATTTGAGTTCATCGGGCTCAAAATAAATGATGTTCAGTAAAGAGGAAGGAAGTTGGGAGTGTTTTACAGCTTGACTTCAATCCTCTGCTCACAGACTCACTGTCTTCTCTACTGAATGTGACTGAAGTGACTTGTCTGTAGATTTGTTTTCCACGTGTTGAGTTCACGCACAGACGAGAGCAGCAGCGACGATGAGTGTAACGACAGCAGCCAGAGGATTTGTTCTCTTCCTTCTCACTGTGCCAGGTACTGTACATCCACCTTTATGTTGTCACTCTTTAAGTTTAAGACATTTTATATTATTGTCACTGCTGTAATGTGGTGTCTGTGGACACTTTGATCTTGATACAGTATAAAGACACTAAACCTCATCATGTGCAGATGAAGAGCTGCAAATGTTTGTTTCAGTCAGTCAGAATGTTAGAAGTCACATGACAGTCAGGACCAGTTGACTTTATTCTGGACATTCAGGTTCACATTTGTTGTCTCAGTGTAAAAATAGTCGTCAATGAACGTGTGAAACTTTATTTAAGGTTCATTGTTTGACGTCTGACACTAATAGTCTTCAGTACATACAAGATCGGCCATTTTATTTTTTTTACATGAAGAGAACATGGTGGGTGAGAGGTTGAAACTGGGGAGGAGGTGAGGGGTGGAGCTTACTGTGAGGTCAGAGACAGCAGTTTGCAGTGTGTAACATATGCTGTCCATTTATTTGATTTTCCTTTATTTAACCAGGTAAAAAAAACTCATAGAGATTTAAAACCTCTTTTCCAAGAGTGACCTGGCAGCACAGCAGACACAAGACACAGTAACATATGGTACATAGACAACATCATGGAGAGCAAAGAAACAAAACAGTTCACACAATGAGCAAACACTAGGCATCAGTGGAGAGAAAAAACTCTTTTAACAGAAGAAGAAATCTCTGACAGAACCAGACTTTATAATAGTTATAGCATAATAATAATGGTGATGATATGTATGATAGTAACAGCCTCGAAACTGGATCTGGATCCTGGAGCCTGCAAGATGAGGACACAGAGGCCGTTTCTCAATATCCATACTTGTGCATACTTGTGTGTACTTGTGTACTCCCGTATTGTGAAAACGTCATCAACCTCAGTCCAAGTTCCGTTCCAATTCTCAAGTAAGCGAACAGCGAGGATGGTTCTCAAACCCGGAAGTGTTCTCGCTCCGCCCATTTTACCAAGTATGCATCGGAGGTGACTTAAACGTACTTGGGATGTATCCCAGAATACATTTCGGCGGAGCATAGCAGCAGATAATAGAAATATAAATCTGAAATAAATATTTTTCTGTGTCCCGGAACAAAGTTTTAACATCATTTAAGGCGAGAAATGAGTCATTTAGAATTCAAACATGTGGTTTGAGAAACAACCACATACTTGTGTACTCCCATACTTGGCAAGTATATACTCCCAGCGTACTTCTCAAGTATATACTTCCCAAGTAAGCAAGTACATACTTGCTTACTTAAGTATTTAGAAAAGGCCAATCTCTCTCTTGATTCTGTGGTAAAGAACATTGCTGTTGTATAGTTTGCTACATTACCACCTGGTGGACTGGGGTGGAACATCATGTTGTGGCAGTGGGTCGTTCACCACAGTGGTAATCCACCTTTATGATGGCCTGAAGGAACCATTGAGTTACTGCTGCTATAGTTCCTGGAACAACACAGTGCACACACACCTTAAATGATATAATATAGAAAGTGAGAACTGAAAATAAACTCTTCCAGAAAATGTTTACAGATGTTCTCCCTCATTGGCTTCATTTCAAAAGACGGTGCATTGAGTCGGCTCCACTAGTCTACATGCTGTTGTGTCCTTGGGCAGGACACTTAACCCCACGTTGCTCCTGACGGCAGTGTGTGAGTGGGTGTGAAAGATGAGTGACATAGATGCTTTATGAAAGTGTGAGTGAATGGGTGAATGGCAACATCGTAGTTTACAGCAGCTTTGAGTAGCGCTATATAAATACAAACCATTTTAATGTACAGATTAATATACAGGATTTATTTAAGTATGGAAGAGAAAGAAAATGTGGGAAAACAATGAAAATGCTGGTATTGTAAAAGTCATCATTCATCACTGAGATTTATTTGTCCTCTGATCAAATTATCCATCCAGTTTCTACCACTTTCTCCTCCACATGAAGGGCGCGGGGGTGCTGACATGGGGCGATAGGCGGGGTACATGATCAAATGATCATTAAACATTAAATAAGGAAGGGACGGGAGTTGTAATAGGTGCTCCTTCTCTCCAGCTGATTTAACACACTTGTTTTGGTCGTGTCCCCGCCTAAATCAATATTGGACATCTGTTTTCCAAACTTTATCCGAAGTCACAAAAATTTAAATTAAGCCCTGTCCGTTGATTGCAATATTTGGTATTTCAAAGGAGAGTTTAAATCTAACCCGAAATCAGTCAGACTTTATTGCTTTTACTTCACTTCTTGCCCGTCGTAGAATCTTGTTGGCTTGGTCATCTGCTACTCCACCAGCGGTGGCTGCATGGTTACGGGATATTTTATTTTTTATTAAACGAGAAAAAGTTAAATTCATGTTGAAAGGGTCAGTCCAGAAATTTTACTTAAAATGGCAACCCTTTGTGACATATTTTGAGAATCTTAAAGTATTGCCTGAAGTGTGAGACACCTTTTTATTTTATATTCTACTTCCTCGTGTCCCTGTTTCCTCTTTTACTTATTTTTTTTTCTGTGTATGTGTATTTAAATTAGTGGTCAACTACCTTAATGGGGGAACTGTAGCCTGTGAAACTGAGTTTACAGCCCTGTCAACCAACTGTTGTAGAAATGTGGGCATGCAGTTATGTGCTTGTTTTCCATGTGTATATCCTCAAACTGTTCTGAAGAACAAAATGTATTTATTTATTTATTTTTATTATTTTTTATTTTGGGGTGGGGTTGTATAATGTTCTATTTGTTTAATATAACATGAAAATGGAGAACTGTTATTCCTCCTGTAAATGTAACCTCCTTGATCCTCCAATAAAAAGATTTATAAAAAAAACAAAAAAAAAAAAACAAACATTAAATACACAACCAACAAGATCAGGGGTTCTTAAAGACTGGGTTGGGACCTACAGATGGGTTTCCAGACTTTTTTATTGGTGCACTAACAAAGAATTGTTCCAAAGTTTGACTTAAAATGTATGAAATGACTTTGTGATTAAATTACTAATTCAAATTCATATAACATGTCTCACAGATGAATCGTCAATTCTGTTTAAATGTGTGCATGAAGTAACGACTGCTTGTTCGCTTGTGTTTTAAAGGTTCATGTTATATTTACTGCTGGAAACTGATCATGTGATCTCTGTGTTACAGTGATACAAGGTCAGAGAGCTTATGATGTTAAATACACTTCTACTGAGATCTGTGGCCTCAGAGGATCAACAGTGGACATAAGCTGCACCTACACATACCCACGCAGAGTGGGTTACCATGACACCACAGTTCAGGAATCATTCTGGTTCATCAGAGAAAGTAATGGGATATGTGCTGATCTGAAATCAGAGCCAGATTATTCAGGTCCTGTGGAGTATCTGTGTGACAACAACAGATGCACTCTGACAATCAAAGACCTGAGAGAGAGTGACGCAGCTCTGTACAAGTTCAGGTTCATAACAAACCAGTCTGGAGGGAGTTTAACTGGTTCACCTGGAGTCACTCTGTCTGTCACAGGTAACATGTTTATCGTTCATTTAACTCTAAATGTTCATTTTCTTCTATGAGTGAATCTCTGTGTTTGTGTGTATGTTAGACTAAGACTTGTGTTCTTTCTTCACATATACAGATTTACAGGTGCAGGTGGACATATTACATGAATATCAGTTCTATAGTCAAACAAAGCTCACATGTCAGAGCAGTTGTCTCCCTGATCATTCGTCATTCATCTGGTACGAAGGTCAATCGAAGGTGACGGAAGGAGCGACTTATTCAGCTAATTTTTACTCTTCAGACAGTATTTCCTGTGCCGTGAAAGGACATGAGAGTTTTCACTCTCCATCAGTGTGTGAGTTTTATTTTTTAAATTTCACTAACATACAATAAGAGCACATACTGCAGCATTTGTCTTAAACGATGGTCACCTCACTTGTTTTACTACGTTATGTGAAGGCCGTCTGCCAGACGCGGTAGAGAAAGAGGACAAATAATATGAGTGCTTGTTTAATGTGTCCTGCATGAGTCAGTCCACCTGCATGTGTGTTTACATTCTGAAGTGAAATCATGGGAGTTTCTGTGAGATCGGCCACAATGAGACGGCTCTTTGTAAGAACACTAAAATACCAATCGAGGAGCAAGTAGCAGGTTTTGAAACCAGGAAGCACAGAGACTGGTTCGACGAGAGTGATGCAGAGATTCAAGACCTACTGCAAAAGACTGTAGACTGCTGTCCCAATCCTGCTCCACAAACAGACTGAAGAACTCTTTCGTCCTCATGGCCATCAGACTGTACAACAGCTCTCAGTGATGGCAGGAGGCATAGTTTTAATACAGTTTAAAAAATAAATGTATGTTTATAATATATATATATATATATATATATGTATATATTTATACACATACATATTATACTTAAATTCTTAAATAAATCATGCAAATGAACAACTAGAAACGTGATAATAATATAAAAGTGAAACGCTATAATAATGTTTTTATGTACAAATGAAAATGGTCTATGTTGCTGAGCAAATAAAACACTGTCGCTGTCGTTGTGTTGTTGACACTGGGCGAGAGGCACGGTGTCACCAGCATTTAGAGGCTTTCACAAATAATAAATCACATGTTTTCTCTGATGCTCTCTGTGTTACAGTGATACAGAGGCAGAAAGGTTATGATGTTAAATACACTTCTACTGAGATCTGTGGCTTCAGAGGATCAACAGTGGACATAAGCTGCACCTACACATACCCACGCAGAGTGGGTAACCAGGACACCACAGTTCAGAAAACATTCTGGTTCATCAAAGAAAGTAATGAGATTTATGCTGATCTGAAATCAGAGCCAGATTATTCAGGTCGTGTGGAGTATCTGTGTGACAACAACAGATGCACTCTGACAATCAAAGACCTGAGAGAGAGCGACGCAGCTCTGTACAAGTTCAGGTTCATAACAAACCAGTCTGGAGGGAGATGTACTGGTTCACCTGGAGTCACTCTGTCTGTCAGAGGTAACAAAAAAAGAAGTTAATAAATCAGTTAAAATGTTGATTTGTATGTTCATCTTATGTTTCTATTTGTCGTTGACAGACCCACAGCTCCAGATTAATGTGAGATCACTTGGTCACTTTTCTCCCTGGAAAGAGCTGACATGTCACAGCAGTTGTCAGCTGCCTGATGATCTTTCCTACGTCTGGTACAACAATGGACAGGAAGTTGGAGGAAAAACAAAATATCTTCACCTTCGAGTCTTCTCTCCAACAGACAGCTATCACTGTGAACATGGGAGTATCCGTTCTCCTTCAGTCTGTGAGTTTACTCAGATTTTAATACGACAGTTAAAGTGATAGTTCAGGTTGTCACTGACAACACGGCTGCCAGCGAGGATGTGAGCAAAATTCTGTTTTATCTACTGAACAAAAAGCTCAACCAATAATATCTATGCCTTATTATAACACTGCCAATGTCTCTGCATGGTGTATGTTTGTATGGAGTCTGAGTGACAGGTATAAACCACGTGTTCATGCAGCTTTGCTCTGATTTCTGTACAACAGCTCACAACCCTTCACATCAGTGTCTCTGCTAACTCTGTTAGCTGCAGTCACGGTTAGCAGTTAGCCCTCCTCACACACACACTCACTGTGAGAAAGAGACGGGGTTGTTAAGCAGTGATTTGGGGAGTGTTTGCGGGACACACATGTTCAGTCATCACCATCATCATCAGTGTTAGATCCTGGAAAACTTCTTATACGTTATCTTACTTAATAAAGATGCCTTGCGTTACCTTCTATGGCAGTGGCGGCTGGTGACGTTTTATTTTGAGGGGGCGCAATCGGCATGTCAGTTTTTCAGATGGACTGTGGTGTGCAGTTACCGCATATCACCACTAAAACACACCAAAGCACCATTCTCATGCCTGATACCGTCATTTCAAAATATTCACTTAAATTAAACTAAAAATACACAACATAAAAGTTTTTGTCTGTATTTTCAGGCATTTGAATTTTGGTTGAAACTCAGGATGCTGAACGTCACAGTGATATTCAGGCTGCTGATTGGACAATATTATTAAGACTTAGACTGGCAAAATAAACAGTTTTTTCTCTCTTTTTTTCGAGGGCGGTGCACTGTCGCCCACTATGGGCCAGCTGCCCCTGTTCTGCGGTACGCCCCGCAGTACAAACATAACATTTCCTCCCCCCTCAAAACAAATGTACCCACAAATCTTAAATACACTTTCACCGGCGGCAATATATTATGTATAGTCAATGCAACCAGTTTGTGTGCATAGATTAGCTGCCTGAAAAGAACATTTCAAAATTGAACATAAGGATTACTACGCCACCATTTACACACAGATTTTTTTTTACATTTTTTTTACATTCATACATCTTTACATTCACAACAAACATGAGGGTAGACTACCTCATCCCGCGACAACACTCATGGGGATTATTCTCCTTATCCTTACATCTACATGTTGTGACCAGATGTCCGATTCTGCCACAGCGATAACACGGGCCCTGTCCACTTTGTTTCTCCACAACTACTGTGTGCACTTTGCTAGTTGCATGTAGCAAAGTCCTGTGATGCCATTTCCATAGAAACACTGATGCTCCGAATTCACAATGTTCCGCCAGCTTTCTTAATGCTGCAACAAACACGGTAGTTGATTCGCCTTCTTCTTGGTCACGCTTGTGAAATCTGAATCTTTCAGCAATTAACAACGGTTTTGGTGAATAATGTTGAGACAAGACCTGAACTATACCCTTATAAGTCTTTGTCCCAGGCTTTGTGGGTTGTAGTAAATCATGCAATAAATTGAACGTTTTCAGCCCCATTACTGACAGGAAAGTTGGCACTACTATGTTCTCACCATTGTCGTTAGCTAGGATGAAATAGTCAAGAGTATGAGCTCCATTGTTCTGTCTGCTCGTCAAAAGGACCAATCGACCCAATAATTCCAGCCACCCTTCTTCCAGGTTGTGCAGGATCATCAACCACGTCGCTATCGCCACTATCAGATATTGACAGGATTCTAGAACCATTCGTCAACTCCACGTCTTTTTTTTTCTTTTAGGTCGCGCCTAAAGCAGACATTCCGCCAAACATTGAATTCGGAAACTCACATCAATACATCAACTCGCCGTGTAGAATCATCCCATTGTCGTCGCCACTTGTTATATCCAAACCTTGCTTCCCATGAAGCCACTCGTTACCTTCTACGGTACGCCCCGCAGTACAAACATAAAAATCAGCATCGTCATCCATCTAGCATCCCTGAACAGAGTCAAACCCAGGAAACGAGGAATACGTTTGACTTCCTGAAACATACTCTGACTCTGACAGTACGGATTATTCCTTTATTTCCGAGAAGCCAAAATCAAGATTATGATTTAAGTGTGAGTAACACAAATGTAGAGTTTGACTAAAACGGTCTTCTGTATAAAGTATGTCTCAATGAAACACACAGGAGCCATAGTTAGCATAACTCCTCCTCTATCACCTGACTTTGTCCTGAAAATGTTCAGAATGATTGGATAGAGATCAGATCTTGATGTGGACACGTGTAAATGAATGTGCTGAAGCACTATCTTTGAACTTTTTAACATCGTTCATATTTAGTATTACTCCCTCGACTAAATAGACGACACTGTAGTTCTTCTGTCACCGATGGATTGATTGTGGTCTCACTTTCGTCACTTAGTGCATCTCAGTCCACCGTCGAACAATCATCAAAAACATTAAACAAACGTGATGAGCACAAAATCACGTCATGACATAATCAAAAGAAAAATGATGCATTATTCTCATTTTGTGTGTGCATGTTAATGTAACTTCTCCTTTAGATGCTCCAAAGCTTCCCTCTGTGTCAGTGAGCCCCTCTGGTCAGATAGTGGAGGGCAGTTCAGTGACTCTGACCTGCAGCTCTGATGCTAACCCAGAAGCTACTTGTATCTGGTACAAGAATCAAACATTGATTAAAGGAGCAGAGAGAATTTATCGCCTCAGTCCCATCAGCTCTGAGGACAGAGGACGTTACGAGTGCAGCTGTCAGAATCTCTACGGAACAACAACAAGAACATCTAAATATCTACATGTCCAGTGTAAGACACTTTTTTTTAAACACATTTCAGTTTCGGCCTGTTCTAAATCATACATGCTAATAATAGTGTAAACATATGTGTTTACCAGATGCTCCAAAGTCTCCCTCTGTGTCAGTGAGTCCCTCTGGTCAGATAGTGGAGGGCAGTTCAGTGACTCTGACCTGCAGCTCTGATGCTAACCCAGAAGCTACTTGTATCTGGTCCAAGAATCAAACATTGATTAAAGGAGCAGAGAGAATTTATCGCCTCAGTTCCATCAGCTCTGAGGACAGAGGACTTTACGAGTGCAGCTGTCAGAATCTCTACGGAACAAGAAGAACATCTAAATATGTAGATGTCCTCTGTAAGTCTACCCCCTCCTGCTTTTGTCTTGTATATTTTCTTCCCTTTTGGCATGTTATCAACCATTCACATGCTATAATACTGTTTCCCAGATGCTCCAAAGCTTCCCTCTGTGTCAGTGAGTCCCTCTGGTCAGATAGTGGAGGGCAGCTCAGTGACTCTGACCTGCAGCGCTGATGCTAACCCAGCAGCTACTTACACCTGGTACAAGGACAATGAAGACTCAGTAAAAGCAACAGGACACATCTTCACCATCACTGACATCAGACCTGAACATGGAGGACAGTATTACTGTCAAGTCAAGAACACCAGAGGGAGCCACAGCGCCATGTTCAGTTTGGATGTCACAGGTAAATATTTCAGTTTAATTGCTCATATTTGCTTCAAATGTCATCATTTACTGTTTAATGTTATATTTTTGTTTTCTTAATCAGTTTCCACTGAAGTATTAAAAACAGCAATCACTGGAACAACCGCTGCTGTTTTGTTTGTCATGGTACTTCTCACCATCATCTTTCTGATGAGGTATGGAGAGCATTATTATTCATCAGTTACCTTTAAATGTTTTTTGTTATATTATTAAATATTATAATGGTTAATGAATTATCTTGGCTAGAAAAAAGAGGACCTCTGAGCAGCCATCTGAGCCTGGAGATAGAGCCAACCACAGTGAACAGGTATGGCAGGATCAGCAGGTGTATGTTCATATGCATTCGTCAAATCAAATTCAAATTCTCTTTTGAGTTTCTCACTTTGAGAGTGTATGCATCGCTGTAATCCCCTTTTCTCTCCACCAAGTTTCTCAAGGACTAAACTGAGATGTTTGAGAAGGCCAAATTAGAAGTTTACTGTCTCCCTCTAGTTTATATGTTTTATTAAACTATCTCGTACCAATTTTTAAATGCAACCTCCAAGATTAATCTTTGTCCTTTTTGGTCTGTGTGTTCTTTCCCACCTCTATGTGCTTCCACGTAGCTTGATACTCCGGAGAACACCAGTAGACAAAGTATCTCACCTGGGCAGCAGAACAGTATTCCCTTAGATTTGGTACTGCAAGGCTTCTTTGGTCTTTGTCAACTTGGAGCATTTTAAATCTTACCAACAACAGTCGGGTCTCTGTAAAGAGCTTGTATGCAGCAGACAAATGGACTATTGAAGCCCAGCCTCTCTAGTACACGATACAGAAAGGAACAACAGACCCTATCGAAGGCTTTTTCCGTGTCTAAACTGGCCAAAACCACACTTTGATGTTTTTTTCTATCAATCTGTTCTATTATATGTACAGTTGGCCTGATGCTGTCTTGAGTTTGGCGTCCTTTTATGAACCCTGTCCGATCCTCATTCATTTGGTCGGGTAGGAGCTGTTCAATTCTTTTTGAGATAATAGATGTAAACAACTGGTAGTCTACATTCAGAGACTGGACGATATGATTCACAATTGTCTTTATTCTTCCCTTCTTTTGGAATGACTGATATCACTGCCTCTCTCCATGACGGTGCCACAGCTTTTTTAAGAGTCCAAATGAATGATTCTAACATAATAGGGGCGAGGTCTTCTCTTCTCGAGGTCTTCATGATGACAGCTTGCCCCCAGGTCCTTCGATCTGCGCTCACTGATGTTACACTTGGCACTAAACCATTTTGCACCTCCAAGAAGGGCCCCCAGAATGGAGGACTGTGACAGTGACACAAAGTTAATCCTCTCAGTTGATGTTATCAGTATATTTGAAATAAATGATGACATCTAATAAATAAATATGAAGTTTTCGAGTTGCATGACAAGTAATTTTTCTCGACTCCACAGTACGTCTTACGACGCCATCAACCAAACTGGAAGTCTAGATGCACTTATTTTATTTTTTTGATGGAAAGAGTCTGAGAGGAGAGAACTTGGTTTTCAGGCTTTTTTTTAATTTTGTAAAAGATTGGACACGTATTAGAGAGTCAGTGCTCCAGTGTGGAATTTCTTTTGCCCCATGAAGAAGTCTGAGAAATGACCAAAGCACCAAAGATGGAGTCTCTACTATGACAAGAAATGAGATGTAGCTCTGAAGGTTTATTAAGCTCCACATGTATATTAGAATTTAAATGGAAATGTGATTGTATGTGTCTTTCCACTCAGTTGGAGGAACTGGTTGAGCCTCACCATGGCAGCGTCCAGTTCGTGAAGAAGCAGACAGATGGAATCTATTCCAACATCCAGCCCGGGCCTCACAGAAACATGATGAAGCAGAGGGAGAACGAGGAGTGGAGTGTTGTTGAGTATTCTGCTGTCAGGTTCAGGTGAGCAGTAACAATAACAACCATCTAAGTATTTTATTCACTTCTGTTGATGTGTGGTTGTATGAGGTACTGACACATGGTCAGTGGTCTCAGCTATTAACTGATGTTTGTAAATCACTCACTCTCCTACACCAAAGTCCATAGAGACAATCAGTGATTTTAACATCACACACACACAGGAGTTGTTGATCCACTGCTGCCTCCATCACTAAGTTCTAATGTCTTATGTCACAGTGTCCCTGTGAGCTAAAAATGTCTTTTTTTTCCATTGACTTTGGTGCAGGGGAGTGTGTGTGTGTGTCATTTACTGACTGTAAAAGACCGTGATGGTGTGAAATAAAGTGGTAAATTTACTCTTAAACATCATTGACTTGAGCAGTCATGATCATTCTTTAGACAAATTAGTTAAAAATGCATTTTAATTTTTATTTCTTTTGGCAGCCATCTTTTCACTGAAAGTGACCATGCCTGGCTGAGAGTTCATCATGATCATTATTAGTTCATTATCACTTGTTTTCATTATTGTCTCCAAAATCTATGAATCATTTTATTTCTTCTCAGATCCAGAGGACAGGAAACTGTGGAGGATCAAACTGCGTTGTACAATGTGGTCAAAACACCCGCTCACTGACACACAAACTAGTGCCTGTGAAGCATTTAAGTCCAGGTGTAAATATTCCAAAGCTACAGCGTTGCAGACATACATGGTCCCTACAGGATGAAGTTCTCTGATCTTTGTGATCCCTGATCACTTTGTGGATTCCCTGCACTATCGCTTTCTCATTTAGCCGAACAATTTAAATATGTATCAAACATTGTATAACCAGCAGCATCATGCACAATGGTAGTTATCAGCCTGTGAGCGTGTTATAACATCTGGGTAAAAACCATTTACAGTATGTAAAGATGACATGACAGCCAAACTCAAGACACATCTTTTCTGAATTGCCTTCTCCGTTTTTTTAGTGATAATGAACTATTGTGTAAAACAAATAAAAAGAAATGTTGATGTGAACATGTGTGTGTAATTTAAGATATGCAGCAAAATATTATAATACTTGATAATTAATGACACACGGAATCAGCAGACTGGTTTTTAATATCATGTGGTTTGTTTATTTAAACAGCTGATTATTATTTATCTGAAAATGATAACTGACCTAAGACATGTGACATGGTTGACTGCATGGTGACGAGTCTGACTGGCATTCCAAACAGAGGGTGCAGAGAAACTTTCAGTCCGAACACGGGGAACAGACAAGTGCAAAAGGTAATTGGAACGTAAGGCTTATTGTTCTCTGCAGAAAAGTAAAATAAATAAGCAGGAACCAAGCCAAGAAGAGCCTCAGAGACGAGAGTCATCCAGTGTGTGTCGCGTCTTACAGTCAGGGAGGGCACGAAGATTTAGTCTACAGTTCACAGTGGTGGGTGAGGCGGCTACAGTCTGTGATAAACCTCAGAGCAGCTGTTAGGAGCACACATACACACAACATGGCCATAATCCAGTAGAGGTAAGAAGGTCGCTGATATCAGAAGCTTCCTAGTTCTGAGGGAGAAACATGATTTGTTTCTGTAAAAGAAACCAAGCTTCACCTTTAATTTAGAAACCACATTTCTTACATGCGCTTTGAATCAATAATGAATCCCAGGTACTTCTAACTGGTGACCAGCTCAAGAGCTCTGCCATGGGAAGTTCAGTAACCCTTTATTTTACAGTCTGCTAATTATGTGGTATTAGAAGAAACTAGATGTAATACAATCTATGTACTAAGAAAGTACCCATATGGAAAGCATAGTAAGTACTAAGTTATTAATTAGTAAGCACATTAAAACCTTCAAGGAAACTAGATGTAATACAATCTACGTACTAAGTACTAAGTTATAACATACTAAGTACATGGTTGCGTCAACTGATGAAGCAACGCTCTATATACACTGCTCTGGCTCCGCCTACTTTGAACTTTGACGCTAATTGTTGTGAAAGTGAGCCAACACCCAGAAGAATCTGCAAAACTCGAACTGTAAGTTGAAATATTGTAATAATATCAGAATTGTATTATTATTGTGTATAGTAGTTTGCGTTACTTTAGTTGGAGAACAAGTTAATTAAAACTCAAAGTTAATGTATGTAAATGACATACATTTTGTCTTACTTTTATTGTGGTAGATCATCTGTGCAAAAGTGATGCTTTTATTTTGAAAGGCTAAAATACCGGAAGTAAAAAAACCGAGATAAACGTGGTGCCAAACGGCGTCTCAAGCATTTATGGTGATTTATTTTAGCATCTGGCTGAGAGGACACAAGGTCTGTATATGTTTTATTTGGTATTATGTGTGTTTTGAGTTGTTTTTAATCTCAGTTAGTACTTAATTCTCATTAACGTAGCCATTTATATGGTATATACATGTACGTATTGTGGTGTTTATTAGTAAGTATCATGTACATGTGAGGTAATAACTTAGTACTCCCTAAACATTTATTTGGGTACCATAGCTTCCTAGTATGTTTCCATGTACCTAATAGATAATAGCTTTGAACTTCCTATCCTATTAGTATGGGTACTTTACTAATACATATCCACCTAAAGGTTGACTATGTTTATTTGGTAAGAAAGTACTGTATTTGTAGGAAAAATATGCATGACTTTATTTTACAGTCCTAGTACATGTTAATTACACAAAAATGATATTTTAGTAGCGGGAAAGAACATGGCACTTTTGAGTTGATCAAATTCAACTCTTTTAAAGTCGACTATGTATCCTTGGTAAGAAAGTACTGCACACTGGTCGCTATGGGCGGGCCATAGGGGGCTGGCCCCGCCCCCGAAGATGCTTGTGCCCCCCCACAAGGCACAGATCTCTTAAAAATGTTTTACTTTTAAAACACATGCAGATGACCAGTGGCAGTGTTTTGTAATATCCTCGACCTGGATGCTGTCAATGCCTCAGTTCTTTATGAAAAAAAATGCGTCGATGTTACAAAGAAACTTCTCCTTGCGCCTCGCATTTGAACTGCGTTCTGTCCACATGAGCGTTGTGGTGTGCGAGCCCCAACAGGAGTGGCAAGAGAGAAGTGAATTGATTTGATATACATATGTTAATGTGCTGTATTGAATTAAACAGTTTTAAGTTTTAAGAAATAATTAATTTCTATTGCGTTATAAATGAAAAACAAATAAAAGGGGCTTTTGTCTGTAATTTCAAGAGCGGATTCAATTTCACCTGTACTCACATTACACATCTAGTTATTTTCACTTTGTACTTTGATTATTGAAATTATATGCAAATGAATTATGAACGGTCAAAATGACCACTATGGTATTATTTCAGCTAGTTATAAATTGATTAAAAAAAATGAGAAAGCTGTTGATCATAAATAGTGTTGGGGACATGTCCCCGGCGTATCTGACGCCTATGGTCCCACATGTGGTGATGTGGGCATTTAATAATTGTAAATTATTGTTGTAACATTTATACCATGGATATTATTTTAAACAGAGGTTTGTTGTAAGTGGGCATGTGCGTGTTGTTATTCAGCACCGTGTTCTGTATGCGCTCAGGACCTGTGTCCGTCTCGTCACCCCTGCGCTGTCATATGTATACAGTACTTTGCGTTCCGGCACCTCATGATTTACAAATGACACACTGGTTGTAGGCTATACTTGCTCATATTGCTGTTGGTTATGTTTAACATGATGATGAATAGAGTATAGCATTATTTTAATATATGTACTGTAGGTTAATAATTGTGCCCCCCCCCCCCCCCCATGCATTTCATATGCCCCCCTTAAGACTGAGGTCTGGCGAAGGGTCTGACTACTACTACTAATTCTACTACTACCACTACTACTACTTTTACTACCACTACTAATTCTACTACTACTACTACTACTACTACTATTACCACTACTACCACTACTACTACTAGTGGTGCAACGGATCATCAATGATCCGTGATCCGTTCGGATCAATATCTTCGGTTCGGCACACACGTGATCCGCGGATTGATTTATGAAAAAAAAAAGTTGTGCGCACACAGCGTGGTCATGGCGAGCGGAGGAACGGAGGAGCTTGAACGCCCCGCGTCATTTAAATCCCCTGTATGGGAGCATTTTGACTTCCCTGTCAAATATGATGACGAAGGAAAGAGGTTAGTGGATACAACCGTGACGGCGTGTCGGCACTGTGGCACAAGAAAGCCACATGACAGTGGAAACACATCAAGCATGGACACGCATTTGAAGCGACATCACCCCGGTGTTTCACTGACAGGAGTGAAAACGAAGACTGCTCAACAACCGCTTATCATCGCGGCATTTAAGCAGCCCCTTGTTACAAATCAGACCGGGCTAAAGCCATCCAAACGCTATCATGTGTTTATAGGTGCAGACATGAGGCCATATTCGCTTGTGCAAAACGAGGGCTTTAAACACATGCTGAAAGTGCTTGAGCCACGTTACGACGGTGCGCCGTCGCCCACCCACTTCAGCGAAAATATTGTGGCAGACTTTTTTTGCTGATCCGCGGAACGATCCGATCCGTGACTCTGATCCGCGGAACGATCCGATCCGTGAGTTTTTTGATCCGTTGCACCCCTAACTACTACCACTACCACCAGTACTACTTCTACTACTAATTCTTCTACTACTACTACTACTACTACTTTTACTACTAATTCTACTACTACTAATACTACTACTACTACCACTACTACTTTTACTACTACTACTATTACCACTACTACTACTACCACCACTACCACTACTACTTCTACTACTACTAATTCTACTACTATTACTACCACTACTACTTCTACTTCTACTACTACTAATTCTACTACTATTACTTCTACTACTACTACTACTAATTCTACTACTATTACTACTACTACTACTACTAGTGTTGTAGTACTCAAGAGCGGTCTTGGTCTGGAGACCACTTTTTGAAGGTCTCGTCTCGGAATCAACTGCATTTTTACTCGGTCTTGTCTCGGTCTCGGACAAAGCGGACTCTGGATTTTATTTCAAGACCACAACTGTGGGGATATCAATAAATTGCCTGTGCATTTTTGGATTAACTTGTTAATATCATTACTGTGATTTTGCGTAAATCGTATTGCTTCGGGTACAACCAATAACTTGACTCATTTATCATTTGAAATTTTTGTCACCGTTAACGGCTGTCACCCCTCCCGCCCCCTTTCACACGCCCCCCACAAAAGAGTCTTGGTCTTGTCTCGGTCTCGACCCCTCAAAGTCTTGGTCTTGTCTTGGTCTCGGTTTAGGTGGTCTTGACTACAACAATAACTACTACTACTATTCAATTCAATTCAATTTTATTTGTATAACGCCAAATCATAACAAACATGATCTCAGGTCTGTACATGGACAACATCAAGGAGAGCAGAGAAACACAACAGTTCACACAATGAGCAAACACTAGGCATCAGTGGAGAGTAAAAACTCCCTCTGAACAGAAGAAGAAATCTCTGACAGAACCAGACTCAGAGATTTGCAGTCATCTGCCTCGACCGGTTGGGGTGAAAGGAACATGGGGGACAGAGGAGAGGAGGGGGACAGAAAGGGGGGGAGAGAAAGGACAAGAGGGAGATGAGGTAGAGACAGAAGAGAGAGAGAGAGACCAGGAGCAGATACACAACAACTGTATCAAGTTACAAGTTTATACAGTCAATGATTACATGTTTATAGCAATACAATGTCATTTATATAAGCAGCAGCAGAGAGTGTTGATAAAAATTATACTGATATCGACTTTTAATTATAGCATACTAATAATGGTGATGATATGTATGATAAATATAGCCTCGAAAACTGGATCTGGATCCTGCAACTTGCAAGATGAGGATACAGAGAGAAAGAGAGGGTCACAAGACGGATCAGAGAGGACTCAGACGCAGAGGCCTTTTAATTGTCTTTATTGGCACTCTTAACAAAACACAAGGCAGATCCTCTTACTGAGGGAAAACAAAGCGTGGCTATGAAAAACTATAACCAATGGGGAGCGCAACGCTCTTCAAAAGAAACGTTGCGGAACAATAAACGCGGAAACAAAAAATCACTCCGAAGAGGAAACAAACTCAGACTATGGTTATCATGAAAAACTTAAACAGCGAGAGCAGCGGAGGGAGAAGACACAAGAAAGATGAAGTAAACAGTAACGAAAAGAGTCTGTTTGAGTAGATGTTTGTGACCAAGTTCGTGGAGGCGTTCAACCCGGACTCTCCAGAAGACTTAGTGGCGACTTTCCTGTGTGTGTGAGTGAACTACTCATCCCGTGAGGACGACGTGGAGCTAGCAGCTAACTCAGTAGCTAGTAGCTCGCATTGACTGTGCCATGTTAGCAGCAAGCTACCTGTGCGGCAGAGCCTGTGGGGGAGGAACGTGGAGCTGCAGACGACGCACGAGCACCGCAACATCGGGAGTCTTCATTTCCTTCGGACAGATCTTCTCCTCAACTCCCCTCTTCTCCTGCCATCAGCCCGTGTGTGTGAATACAACACTGGTCATTAAGGTAACTATTTAATTTTCTGTGGCCCAGTTAGGGTGAGCAGCCATCGTGTTTGAGGCTTCAACGTACCCAAGCTACACCCAGGCCTGCACCGATTCTCTAAAGGGGTACCCCAGTTTATTTTCAATACATTAATAAGAGTGAATAAGGTGTGTGGGCCCACAAATTGTATGGTTTTAATATATGCATGTATTTGTGGTACAGTGTTTTTCTAAAATAAAACAAAGGACATTTCATTTACTGTATTTACCTGAAAAAGGGGGTTATTTCAGTTATGTTATTATTCTCCTTAAAAAAGAGGGATAATTCATTTACAGTGTTTACCTTAAGAAAGAGGGAATTTATTTTGATGGTTTAAGCAAAGAAAAGAACAGCCATATTTATTTTATTTTCACATTGCCTTAATCATTTCACTTTTAAGTAAATAATTGAGAATTTATTTTTGGTGTTTTTTATTTCTTACCTTAAAGGAGGAAATCATTTAATTCTGAGAGACACATAAAGACCTGTGGGATTTAAAATCTTAATTAGAGGTATAAGTTAAAGGTGAATTCATAGGTCAGTTAAAAACAGTTCATGTGTGTAATTTAAAAAGAGAGATCCAAAGCAAACATTAAAACTGAGTTAATCAGGGTTAAGAATAGTGATAAATATATTAGAAGAACCCAAAAGCTCTGCCCTCATCACTATGACTACAGAGGGGAGCACTACATATAATAAAGTCATATTCATACCCTGAGTGTGAGAGAGTGAGTGTGACAGAGTGCAGTCTAGGTCTATAGCAGCATAACTAAGAGAAGGTTCAGGTTTCCTTGAACCAGCTCTAACTATAAGCTTTATCAAAAAGGAAAGTCTAACTTTGAATGCAGAGAGAGGCTCCGCCTCCTGAACTGTCATTGGGAGCTGGTTCCACAGGAGAGGAGGAGCCTGGTAACTGAAGGCTCTGCCTCCCATTCTGCTCTTACAGACTCTGGGAACCACAGGTAAACCTGTATTTTGTGACCTAAGTGGTCTATTAGGGTGATAAGGTAAGACTAGATCTTATGACGGGGCGGGACCATTAAGTGCTTTGTATGTGAAGAGGAGGATTTTAAATTGAATTCTAAACTGTACGGGGAGCCAGTGTAGAGAAGCTAACACTGGAGTTATCTGGTCTCTCTTTCTAGTTCATTTTGAATGAACTGAAGGGTTCTAACAGACTTGTTGGAACATCCTAATAATAAGGAGTTACAGTAATCTAATCTAGATGTAACAAAAGCATGAACTAGTTTTTCAGCATCCTGTAAAGACAGAATGTTTCTAATTTTCATAATGTTCCGCAGGTGGAAGAAGGCTGTTCTGGAAATGAGTTTTCCTCACAGTGGAACTGGAAGCCATGGTGATGTCATCTAAAGTGACAATGTGGTCAGAGAGTCCTTCTCTGAGGTGTTTAGGGCCGAGTACAGGACTTAATGTCTCTGAGACATTCCTGGAGTTGAACAACCTGATTTATTTCATCCGGCATCATTGATAAATATAGCTGTGTGTCATCTGCATAACAATGAAAGTGTATGTTGTGCTTCCTAATAATGTTCCCTAGAGGAAGCATATATAAGGTAAAAATTATAGGCCCAATCACTGAGCCTTGTGGAACTCCACAATTAACTTTAGTTTGTAGTGAGGCTTTATCATTAACATGAACAAACTGGAATCTATTAGATAAGTATGATTTAAACCAGCAGAGGGCAGCACCTGTGATACCAAGAGTCTGCTCCAATCTCTGCAGTAGAATATTATGATCAATGGTGTCAAATGAAAGGTTGCAATGTCTCTTTGAATGTATTAATATTATTATCAGACAGTATTTTTTATTTATGTTATTGTAATTCATTATTGTACAATTAAATGTGAGTAAATAATGATCCGTTAGGAGAGGGTTTTGGGGAAAATATGTTTAAGTTATCAAAGTCAATACCTTTACTGAATGTACTATCTGTAGCCAGCAGTTTCAGATAAGACTCTCTGTCGCCCACTCTGGCCCCGGGAAAACACCTGACTGTGGTCACTGGCGTCACGTTCCTCAGGATAGAGTCACCAATTGCCAGAGTTGGCTTCTCAGTCTGTCCCGTATTATCCGGGACGTCCCGTATATTGGGCCTAATGTATTTGTCCCGTACATGCCCTCTCTTGTCACGTTTATTGACGGCTACGCTGATCTAACCACTGAATGATACAACAACGACAGCAGCAGCAGTGCTGATCACGACACTTGAGAATCATCGACGACACCTGTCATCATCCAATCACAGTGTGATGATGACAGGTGCCGTCCCACCTCGTGCCGGGAGACGAGGTGCAGCTATGAGTCCCGCATCAGTCGCACATGATCAGTATACTGTAAGTAAACTTCATCCAAATTAAACTACAAAGGATAAACCTGCAAAAAAGAAGAGACTATGCAGCTACAACAAATTATAGTATAGTAGCCCGTCAGTGGTGACTCAACGAAAGCCTTCTGCACTATATGTCGGAGGGAATTTTCAGTTGGCCGCACACAGATGGTGCACATTCTGAGTCACTGCTATTTTATTCCTCTGCAAAACTGCTATAATTATGACAAATCCCTTAAAACAATACACTGTGTAACCGAGATAAGGGCGTCTATACTGGGTACGTAAATAAACAATCGGAGGACACAAATGGCCGGTGTTGACGCCAACAGTGTCTCACTTTTATTCCACTTCCTTTTTTTTACATGTAAAACAACCCTTCTTCTCCGGCAACAACAACCGTGCCACTTACGGTCTACCCTTCACAATAAAACCACACAGGTATGAGAAACAATACCTGACCAACTCTACTAAGAGCTGCCATAATAAAAAAATACATTACACACTGTATATTCACACAAAACCATACTTGTCACCTTTTGTCCCTTATTTCATAGTGACAAAGTTGACAACCCTACCTGATCCCTCCCTTGTCCTACCCACAAAGCTCTGCTTTTGGCCCAGTTCACGCATGCAGACGATGCTTGCTCATAGACAGTGTGGAGATCTTGTACATTCTGAACGTCTTTCTGGTTGGCCACAAGAATGTTTACATTGTCTGCATATGCAATGATGTCAAGTCCAAAAGCCCCAGGTACCGAGAGCCCACTGAGACGCTCTCTCAGTTTGCACAGCAACGGCTCAATGGCGAGGCTGTACAGCTGACCTGAGAGAGATCATCCCTGCCTTAGACCTCGCTTTACCTGTATAGGTCGACTCAGCCCTGCACCCATCTTCAACAGGCAAAATGGCCACAGATCTAATGAATTTACTGACGCTGTCAAAATAGTTGCTTACTTTGATTGATTTTCCAAATGTCTCATCTAAGAAGTTATTTATTTCCTCCAGAGAGTAGTAAGTGTTGTCTCTGGATACTGATCCAGCAGTGGACACACTGTCTAACTCTGAGTCACACTCCAGACCCAGTCCCTCACTGGAGGTTTCAGGGTCTGCATCACAGGAAACAACTTCTGATTATTCTGTTCATTATTTACAGGCTGAGAGATAGTTACGTTATTTCCAGTCTCAGATACATGTGGTTTCTTGGCCTGACTCTCTCCCTCTAAATTACTTTTTACCGACTGAGAGTCTTCAGTACTGACCGTTACAGTACTTAAGTGCTCAGTCGCTCCGGCGCTAGCCGAGCCACTTGCCACAGTCTCCGCATCAGCAGAACCAACTGCCCCCCTCTGAATGCACGGTGTCCACCGTAGTCTCTGGACCAGCGGAGTCACCGCTTGTGCCCCACATCTCCACACTCGAAACACATGCTCCCTGAACTTGCGTAAACCATATAATTCCCGCCACCGTCACAACACAGATTTTGTGTCGGTGAAGTTAGGAACATAAAAGCCTGTCGGCGCAGAGACTGGACATGCTTCAGCTTCGGGTCTTTGCAGCCTAAGCTCAAGATTTTAAACCCAATGGCGAATTTCCCGAACCTTCGGAGGTCGCTTTCCAATAGCTCGTATAAACGGCGGAACACAGTTATCCATGTCGAGGGAACTGACAGTCGGGAAACTTGCACCAGGAACCACCCTACGACACAGACACTGGCTCTCAGTGGAAACATGGCTGTCAGCAGCAGAGGACACGAGGAAAACAGTGTTTCTCCTCAAGTAATGTTGGGTTGGGACATGGCAGTGCCCATGGTCAAAGCTTTAGTTTGTCAATACAAAGACATGTTCACTAACTATTAAAACTAAAATTATAATAAGTGATATTTCTATTTAAATTTATGATGACTAAATCCCCAATTTTGATTATCAATCGTTTAGTTTTAATGTGTACACATTTGAGGACAATGTTTTTCAGTCAGCTACATTTAAAATTAAACGGACGGCAGGGAAAACAACTCGGTGAGGCCTGGCAGAGAGGGAGGACCACCCATTAGCCCCTGCATTTTAACTGGTCTCTGTAGGAAGCAGGTGCCAGGCACTTAATGAGGCCTGTTGTGGCTGATGTATGGCACTGTAGCGCCCACGCAGGCACCACTGAGAAGATGACGCCTCTGAGAGTAATAGTGCATGAAATAGCTGCCACGGTGAGGAGCAGAAAGGCAGATAAGCTGTGGACATAAACAAACTGCTGCGTGTGTTCATAGAGTGAGAGACAAAGAGATGTTTTAGTGTTCAGATCTTTAGTGAAATGGTAAAAAGTGGTGGAGACGCAGAGAGACAGAGCTGCTGCTGCTGCTGCTTCTCAAGACTAAACCACAACATTGTTCAGCCTTGACCCTCTGAAGGCCCTGGTATACTTACACGCACATGCCGCTCTTGCCGAAGTGCACGTCACATATGGCGTCACGTATCACGAACCCTGGTATACTTGCGTGTCAGAGTCCTGTAGTATCTGACTTCACCATTGGGTGGCGGTACAAGTCTGGACACCGGGACGCCGTCTGGTTCGAGCGACTCATCAGCTGAAAAGTCCGTTGGGCAGGGGAGTCAGGGTGTCAGTCGGTTCAAGGGTCACCAGGTCGAGGCTCGGGTGACTTCTAATCTTGTCAAAATGTTTTTTCTGTTTGGTGAGCAGAAATGTAGAGTTATGAAGTAGAGCTACTTCACTACTGCACTTAAGTACTAAAATGCTGTATCTGTACTTTACTGGAGTATTTATTTTTCTCCTACTTTTCACTTGTACTTCACTACATATTTTCGATGAGTTTGATATATAAACAATATTCAAACGTTTCACTGCTGTCTTTAATAACTACATAACACAATACTTTTACTTTCAGTACTGGAGTAGTACATTTTAAAGTAAACTACTTGCAATAAAACAAAAGCACAAAAAATGAGTACTTTTACTCAAGTCTTGGTCTCTAGTACTTTATCTCTACATCTCTGTTGGTGAGTGGGGCTTATACTCCACCTACCGGTGGGGCAGAATTTCATTTTGTGCATGCACTGTCCACACGCAACAACACACTATTTGTGTGCGATTCCAAAAACTGCTTGGACTTATACCAGGGCCTGGCCTCAACTCCCGCCCCTTCACCCTGACCTCTGCCTGCTCCGCCCTGTAACCCTCTGTTTTTTGACCTCATTGATCAATATTTATAATGTAACCTCTCAGCATAATGTAAATGAAGTGATGACAAAGATCCTCTGTTCCTTATCTGGGCTAAAATATTTACAGCAGATCAATTTCATGCCACCCGCCAATTAAATGTTTGTTTGTATTATATTTACATATTTATATTGTGTCATAAATATGTTTTTATCGTTATGTTTCAAAGCAAACACATTTATTTTGATACCTGAACTATTGGCGATACGCTTCTGGAACCAATTCATATGCCTTAGGACAGCTGATTTTACAGATGCATATGTTAAACTGTCCTGCGCGCACACAGCCGAATACGCCTCCTGCGCTTTGCCCATGAGGACACACTGCAACAGGAGAACTTTATCTGCATCTGCCCACCGTTTAGCCTCGGCTACGCGCTCAAACAAATTGAAAAAAGTGTCCGGATCCCGCTCATTAAATTTTGGCACAAGGCGCAGACTCGCCGTCGGGTCTCTGCCCTCACGCTCGGCTGCAAACCCTGACGCACCAACAGACGTTCTATCGCGGTCAGAAACCCTCAGTTTTGTCCACTCGATTTCTAACTGCAACTCCAACAGCTCCTTTTGCTGCTCAAACGAGAGCACACCAGTCTGCCTCACCAACACCGGCTTCATCGCGGCCGCCGCCTCAGCAGGTTCTTTCTGCAACACACCTCTCTCAAACAACGATAACAAAACAAACATTTTTAGCTCATTTTTAAGCAATCCCTCTTGTAACACTTTATCATGGTACTCAGCAATTTCAACCAACTGATCCTTTTTACAGGAGTCCAAAAACACTGCACTGGGTGCTTCATAAAAAGCTGATAAACTGTCCATATTCCACCTCAGAGTCAGATCCTCACTGATAGACACACAATTGAGCACACAAAAGCCCCCCGGTAAATTCAAAAAAAAACTGCCTAACCCAGATCTAGTCTTCATGCGGTTCTGCAGCGGGCAGATTAAGCACAAAACCAGGCGACCCCACGGAGTCCCCCCGAGAAGGTTGCCAAGGTTACCAACACTAAACGCTCCCCACAACGCTACAAAACTGCTAAGAACTGTGTGTATAGTAAGTGGTTAAATGATACTAAATCAAAACATTTTTTACATGGTGTTATTGTCCACAATATGTTATTTGATAAAACAAGTCATTTTGATCATGTATTTTCTATTTTCATAATCATATTGAACATTTTGCATGTGTCCCTGAAATTGCTGTCCACCCTGTCATTATGGGGTAACTGCCCCTTTAAGAAACCCACTGATTTGTTCACTGACTTCACTATGAGCATTTTGTCTTTATTCAATGGAGACTGAAGCAGTGGCTAGTTGCAGAGTAAGTATTTACACTTATGTTTCATAATTTTCCTCATATTATCATATAATTATTAGCTGTCATGTCCACTCTGTCATAGTGAAATATCAATTGATAGAAAAACTCAAAAATCAGAACTTTGAAATATATTTGTAAAACAGTACACAATCAGCTCGCTAACTGTTGCATGTTGCTAAGTGAAGGTCCACCATGTGCTCATTAAATGCTAACATTAGCCAAAAATGTCCACCCTGTCTTTGTCCACCCTGTCAACAAGCCTTCCATGACAGGGTGGACATGGTTCATGACAGGAAGGACATGCACATAGTTTAGGCCACATGCTGATAACGTTACACATTACAACAGCTATTACACTCATTTTATAGCAGTACATGCTATACATAGTAAGAATGGACAATATGGACAATTTTTTTGGTGATATCGGTGTCAGCAAGCCTAGTTTGTGTTTATTTGAAGGGAAATTATCAACTGTTTATGTCCCCATAAAATGACATATTGATAACTAACTTGCTAAAATCTTCAGGCAATGGCGTCAAGGGGAAAGCATTCGAAGGAGGTTGAAGAGAAAACTGAAAAAACAGATCGAAACATTAGAGGCACAGCTTGCAAAAGAGAAAAGTAAAACTGAGAAATATAAGAAGAGGTACCCATCGGGCCAAGAAAGAAAGTGTGTCCAAATCACGACGTACAAAAGTCAATGCTTTGTTAGCACGTCAAAAAGTGAATTCACCAATCAAAAGAGCTCTTCTTTTCCATACATCCCTGATTAAATATATCAGGGATATAGATATTAGAAGAAAATATGAACATGCAAAAACAAACAGAGAGAAGCAGCTAATAGCAAAAGTGGTCAGTGGAAACATTCTGAAGAAGTATAAGCTCCAAAAGCATGCCCAGACTGCTTTTGGCTTCTCTAAGAAGAGAGCAAAGTTTCCTATGAATCTGACTTACCGTCGGGGGGGGGGGGGTGCTTCTGTCGAAATGAGATTAGGAAGAAAGTTAATTTTTTTTTTCTTCGAGATGATGTTAGTCGCATGACAACTGGCCGCAAAGAAACAGTCACACGGCTGAAGAAAAAAATGCAAAAGAGGTTGCTTACTGATACAATGAAGAACTTGCATAGGAGGTTTCTCTCTGATCACATTGGCCACATTTCATACACCTCCTTTTGCCGTCTAAGACCCTTTTGGGTGGTAACCCCGTCTTCCTGTGACCGTGACACATGTCTCTGCAAAAAACATGAGAACTTGCAATTCATTGCCAATGCCTTGCAGAGCCAAGGGTTACTGTCCTCAAGAAACATTAAGGAAATGTCTGAAGCAACCATGTGTGACCCGAAAGCCAAGGTCTGTGCTTATGGTGAGTGCAATAAATGCCTCCTAACTAGTCACCCGATGCTGAAAACCCCTGGGGAAGAGAACAACATTGTTTATCTCAGTGGATGACAGAGAAGATCAAGAAGGATGAGAAGGTTTCAACAATAACAGTGAAAAGGGAGATAACAACAACAGAGCATGACCTTAACACAGATTTCCAGGAGAGGCTTCTCCATTTTAGGAGCCATGTCTTCAACATTAAATGGCAGTTTGACGCCTACAGGGAGCTCAGGAGGAGTCTGAAGCACAATGAGTCCCTCATCCATATAGATTTTAGCGAAAATTACTCATGTAAGTACAGTGAAGAAATACAATCTGTGCATTTTGGAGGTTCACACAAGCAGGCCAGTCTGCACACTGGAGTGCTCTACACCACTGGTGAACAAGCGCCACACACCTTCTGCTCCATATCACCCTCCAGAAAACATGGCCCTGTGGCCATCTGGGCCCACCTTGATCCAGTTCTGAAGGTAGTGAGAGTACGACACCCTCAAGTCAGCACACTTCATTTTTTCAGCGATGGGCCTGCAACGCAGTATCGACAAAAGGGAAATTTCTTCTACCTCTCAACGGAACCCTACAAGTATGGCTTCAAAGAAATAACGTGGAATTTCTTTGAGGCTAATCATGGGAAGGGGGCACCAGACGGTGTGGGTGGGGCCCTCAAGAGGTCAGCAGACCGGATTGTAGCCCATGGAGGAGACATTCCTGATGCCCAGAGCCTGTATAACAAGCTGAAAAGCCTGGACACATCTGTTGAGCTGTTCTTCATCCCAGAGAGGGATATTGAATCAAAGCCTGAGGTACCTGCAATAGCTGCCATAAAGGGCACTATGAGAATCCACCAAACTATCAGTCTGACACCCGGCCAAATGAAATACAGAGACATTTCATGTCTGTGTAAAAGAGAGGAAGGTGTTTTGGACTGTCCCTGCTTTAACCTTCAAGAGGTCACTCTAGCTAATGTTCCCGTTTCATCTGACAAGTCCCCAGCATGTGGAAAGACACCAGAAAATCCTAGGAGACCCGATATGATTGAGGTAAAGCACATTGGAGAGTGGTGCGTCATGGCATAAACATGTTCCGTTGGCCAAGTCTTCGGGGAGGACATCTGCTGGTACCATGACTGGCAGGTACTTTGCCTAATACCAGAACCACAGGCTCTGAACAAGCGCTCTGTACAGATTGAAGCGTCTGCATGGAAGTATGTGGAACAGCAACTGCAGAACCAGCCATGTCTCTGCAGAAAGGGAGAGACTGTTTGGAGATGCGTCCAAGTGATCTTTCTGTAATATTCTGTTTTTTCAATTCAACTGTTCTCCAAAAAATTCTTCTTGTTCTACAGTTGAATGTCTGACTTTCACTGTGCAGAATTATGTACAGAGTTTAACGCTAGAAGGCCACATTAATGTCTCATTTTGGTCATCTTTAATTAGTGGCTGCATGCAGGTTGAGTGGATCAAAACCAGTCTGTTCAACTGGTAATTTCCCCCTACATGGGAAAAGGCATTTTTTTAAATAATTTTCTTGCATTGTTCCTCGCATTTATGAGGCCATTCAATGACATTTCACAATGTGTCCACCCTGTCATGCCCAGGGTCCACCCTGTCATGTCACTGTCCACCCTGTAGAACCTGATAATGTAATAAATCCCTGATAATGTAATAACCCTGATAATGTAATAAAAATTTGCACTTGAGTCCACTGAAAATGTAATAAAACCTGATAATGTAATAACTTCCCGATAATGTAATAAAGTGCATTTCCCAATAATGTAATACACTTTTTACCAATAATGTAATAAAGTATTACATTAACGGGAGGTTATGGATAGATAGATAGATACTTTATTCATCTCACAGAGAAATTCACAGTTCAGCAGCTCCAGAATATGTTACACGATAGAAACATAAGAGGCATGCAAGTCTATGTACAGTCTAAATATAAACTGAAACATATGTATAAAAAGGAAAAAAGAAAAATATATAAAAAATATAAAGGCGTTAAAAAGAATGAGATGAACATGTACATGTGTGCTTGCGTGTATGTGTCATGTATGATGCAGGTTGAAGAGTCTGATGGCATGGGGGAGGAATGATCTCCTCAGTCTTTCTGTGGAGCAGGACAATTGACAGCAGTCTGTCACTGAAGCTGCTCCTCTGTCTGTGTATGGTGCTGTGTAGTGGATGGTGTGGATTGTCTATGATGGACAGGAGCCTGTTGAGTGTACGTCGCTCAGCTATGGATGTCAGACTGTCCAGTTCTGTGCCTACAACAGAGCCTGCCTTCCTTCTTAGTTTGTCCAGGCGTGAAGCGTCCTTCTTCTTTAGGCTGCCCCCCCAGCACACCACTGTGTACAGGAGGGCACTCGCTACCACAGACTGGTAGAAGGTCTGTAGCAGCTTCCTGCAGACGTTGAAGGATGCCAGCCTTCTAAGGAAGTACAGACGACTCTGTCCTTTCCTGCACAGAGAATCTGTGTTGGTGGTCCAGTCCAGCCTGTCATCCAGCTGTACTCCCAGGTATTTGTAGGTGTGCACCACCTCCACACAGTCCCCCTTGATGAGAACTGGTTCTGGGTGCACCCTGGATCTCCGGAAATCCACAACCATCTCCCTGGTCTTGGTGGTGTTTAGTAGCAGATGATTGTTGTCACACCATTTGACGAAGTCCTGGATGAGCTCCCTGTACTCATCCTCCTTTCCGCTCCTGATACAGCCAACAATGGCTGTGTCGTCCGCAAATTTCTGCACATGGCAGAGCTCTGAGTTGTGCTGAAAGTCAGACGTGTACAGGGTAAACAAGACAGGAGAGAGCACAGTCCCCTGCGGCCCCCCCGTGTTGCTGACCACCGTGTCAGACCTGCATTCCCCCAGTCTCACATACTGGGGTCGGCCGGTCAGGTAGTCACTTATCCAGGCAACTAGGTGTGAACCCACTCCCATCCCAGACAGCTTGTCCCTCAGGAGCAGAGGCTGGATGGTGTTGAAGGCGCTGGAGAAATCCAAAAATGTAATTCTCACAGCACCGCTGCCTCTGTCCAGGTGAGAGAGAGCTCGGTGTTGCAGGAAGATGATGGCATCTTCCACTCCCACCTTTTCCCGGTAAGCAAACTGTAGGGGGTCAAGGGCATGGCAGGTCTGTGGCCTGAGGTGATGAAGCACCAGTCGTTCCATGGTCTTCATCACGTGCAACGTCAGGGCCACAGGTCTGAAGTCGTTCATCTCTCCAGGATGGGGTTTCTTTGGGACTGGGATGATGCACAATGTCTTCCACTGCTGGGGAACCTTCCCCAGTCCCAGGCTCAGGTTGAAGATGTGCTGAAGGGGGTGACCCAGTTCCCGCGCACAGGCCTTCAGTAGTCGAGGTGACACTCCATCTGGACCTGCAGCTTTGTTAGGGCGCAGCCTCCTCAGCTCTCCATAAACCTGAGCTGCTGTGATCATGGGTGGTGTGGTGGGGGGTTGGGAGTTGTCCTCATCTGTGTTTGTGGAGGCTTGTGTGAGTTGGGGGGTGAGGTGAGGGGTGAGGGCATCAGCATTCAGATGTGTGAATGGGATGGGGTGATCAAACCTGTTAAAGAACTGGTTTAACTGGTTTGCCCTTCCCACATCGCTCTCCATGGGGGGTTTTCTCTTGGAGCTGTAGCCAGTGATTGTCTTCATGCACTCCCACACCTCCCTCATGTTGTTTTCCTGCATCTTTTGTTCTATCTTCCTCCTGTACTGCTCCTTCGCCTCTCTGAGCTGGACTCTGAGTTCCTTCTGTATCCGCTTGAGCTCCTGGGTGTCACCATCCTTGAAGGCCATCTTTTTCTGGTTCAGAAGACCCTTGATGTTGCTTGTAATCCAGGGCTTGTTGTTGGCAAAGCAGCTTACAGTTCTTACTGGAACAACAACGTCCATACAGAAGTTGATATACTCAGTTGTGCAGTCAACCACCGCCTCAATGTTCTCATTGTGGGATCCATGCAAAGCATCCCAGTCTGTGGTCTCAAAGCAGTCCTGTAGGGCCAGTTCAGCCTCAGGAGACCACTTCCTGAATGAGCGTGTGACTGTAGGCAGCCTCCTCACTCTTTGGATGTAGTGAGGTTTTAACAGGACCAGATTGTGATCAGCTTCACGTTTGCATACATCAGATCTAAAGTCCTATTCCCCCTGGTGTTACAGTCCACGTACTGGTGGAAAGCAGTCAGTGTTTTGTCCAGAGTAACATGATTAAAGTCCCCAGAGATTAACACAAGAGCCTCTGGATGCTGTGTTTGTAGTTTAGCCACAGCGCTGTGGATGACGTCACACGCAGCCTCCGCGTCAGCCCGTGGAGGAATGTAAACAACATTATTACATTATCAGGTTAGCCTTCATTTCACAGGTCCTGATAATGTAATAATTCCCCAATATTGTACTAATTTAACAGCAGACCACCCGTTACTTGGGTTCAAGTGGTGATACTGTGTAAGCAACGCAAGCTCGAGAGCTCTAGCGCCACCAACAGGACAAAGTTGGACATGCATGTATGTACATTAACTTTTGACTTGTTCATCCGTTTTTCACAAACGATGTATCACTGGAACCCTTGGGCCAAGCCGAGTTCAACCCATGCTTAATGTTTTTTTCGGCCATATTTGATTTGATCCATAACCTTTCAAAGGCTTCTCTTGTCACACATTTTGTGTAATCTTCTCAAAACATCGTTCAGATGATCTTCAGACCATGCCACACGAATGCATTCAACATCTTGAAATTCAAAGGCACTTGGCCGTGGCAGCCAATCAAACATGACGTTGAGGTCACCAAACAGGAAGTAAACCAATTTCTCTGCAAGCCTTTAACAGTGCAAATTTTTATTAAATTATCAGGGATTTATTACATTATCAGGTTCTACACACCCTGTTATTTTCATGTTCTATGACAATAAACAAATTATTTTCACAAGTAAGCAACATCTCTTGTGTGATTCCTTTATAAACAAATGAGGGCCAAATAGTATTGTTTGAAAGTTTGACCAGATATCTTTGTTGTTAGATTTTATTTAGAAAAGAAAGTGCAACTCTCGCATATTTTATAGAGAAACAAATAGTTTGCCATCATTTCATTATTATCCAAATACTTTTCCCATTAACTAAAATATATTGTTGAGAAAGTGACTAAATACCTTTCTGAAAATGTACATTTTATAATCACTATGTAATTACAATGTATTTACTCTGCTTTGAAATTGTCCATGACAGGGTGGACATATTTTGCTGTTTGCATGTAAATTGTCTGCTTGCAGTTAATTTATAAAAAGTGTGGGAGCTTGACCAATATGCATTTCTAAGAGCATAACATATACTTAATGCAATGAATATGAAGTTCAATGGAAAATCTCAGCTTTTTTTGGAGGAAATGGGGAAGTCTCAAAGGCACCTTATGGTGATATTGACAAATTAATTTATAATCAAAATAATAATCTAAACCAAATATAACCTATTTCTGTAATCAGGTGAATCAGTTGTAATTGCAGGTGCATGGATGTGTGTGAGTGTTGGATGTGAAACTAAGAACAAAACAATGTGAGCTGCATGACGCCAGGCCGGCAATGGTGGGAGAGAGCGAGAGCATGGCTGGACTGTTGGGCTTTGAAGGCACAGCCCCGCCTCCTTGGTAACTGCACACACCTGCGATGCATAGGCTTGATTGCCTGCCTTTGTACAACAAAGAGAAAGGGAGAGAGGCACACCTACACAACCCCGCCCACTCGGGGTCGTCACAGATGTAACATGATGTAATGAATCATGATATTATTTTAAACTTAAACTGAACAGTTGACCACTGTCACTGTCAATTTAAAGTTCATTTAAAGTAATATTGTAACGGTATTATTCAAATATTATCAAAAGTACCGGATCTATGACATTACTCACGTATTCACAGTGAGTGTTGAAGATAAAATAATAAAAGAATGAACAACTCAGCAGATGGCCTAGATCAGGGTTTTACTTTTGTGTTCTTTATTACTGCATATATGCATATTCATATATTATATGATGACATAAACCATGTGTTTACACTGGATTGCCACTGGTCCACGTTGAAATACAGAAGTACACAATCTTTTATTAACACAAAGCAGCAGAAACTGTGTGGGATCAAGGGAGTTGTTGCCTTTATCATCTGGTTAGGATTCCTTTAGTGTTGATGGTTGTGGAGCTGAGTTCTACTTTCTCCTTCTGAGAAAGGAAATTATAGGTTACATAACATTTTCATGTTCAACACATCCAGTCTTGTTCACTTTAGCTGTATCCCAGGTGCACAGCCGACGGATGCGCTGTGTGAAATGAGACGGTCCAGCCCACACAGCTCCTGGTTTCCCTTCTTCCTCTCTTAATAAATTCCGGCAGGCTGCACACTGAGAGGTGCCAGCATGTGATCTATCTGGGGCTGAGAGAAAACCATGACCAGGTAAAAGAAATGTGGTTATGCTGTGACATGGGACAAACACAGGTGTCAGGCATGAAGATGAAGATGATGATGATGCTCTTCTTCTTTGGCGTTCATTACCGCCACCTGCGGCTTCTTCTGAGAACTTCTGGGACTGCCTCGGCTGTGAAGGATACACAAATGTACCTTTCAAAAACAAAGAAAACAACGGCTGTATTTGTCGGCCTGTGCGGTGCTGTGATGCATTTTGACAACATCCGGACAATGAATGCACACATCAGAGGATCCAGACCCTTAATTGGGACACAGCTATTGACTATGGCTCATATCATGCTGAATTTTAGCCATTTTTAAAAAAAACTCAAGGCAAAGTCTGCTCAAATGATCTCTCTTTGCTCTTTTATATCAAAATTTGATTCTTAATAAAGGAAAATCCTTCATAGTTTACATAACAACGGTTATGCCAGACTGCCTATGAGTTAGGAGTAAATATTCAGACAACTCACAACTTACATTGCTTGTAAAAGTGGTGCAATGACCCCTGGATTATCCAGGTACTTTCCATTGAACAGTTGTTCAGTTTGGAATTTTTGTTTTCTCTACCTTGAGTTTTTAGTTCTCTTTCTGATTTCCTGTTTTCTTTTAAAGTTTTTCCTTGTGTGTCTGTCTCACCAGTGTTTGACCGTCACTGCCTCCCGAGTGTATTTAGTCTCTGTGCTTCCCAGTGTCTGTGTTGGTTCATTTTTGTTTGCGCGTTAGTTTCATTCCACATTCTCAGCCCTGGCTGTTGCTCCATGTTGTTTTTCTTCGGTTGAGTTTTACCTTTTTGCCTTTTTGTATGTTTAATTTATTACTGTTCTCTGTTTTTTTAAACTCCATTTTTACATCTTGTTACACCTTTTCTGTGTGTCTACCTTTTTCATGCGCCTTTGTCCTATCGAGGAATAAAAGCCAAATAATGCCTCATAAATATCTTAAAAATGGAAAAAGAAATAAGCCGTCTAATGGCAGGATAAAGCAGCAGGTTAAGATATAATGTGAGTTAAGTGATTCCTATAACTACACTTAAAAAAAATCACTTGAAGTAAAATTAGTGATTAATAATACACCCCCATTTAGTGGCCATCAATGGTAATATGAGGCTGTTCTGTGAGTATTTTTGTTCCTTGAAGAACTCTTTAAAACAATAAAATATTATTATTTGTTGGTTTCTGGTCCTGCAGATTGAGACAGATGATCATTGTCATTTAATCTGGTGTTAGATATTTTTTTTCTCTTTTCACACAGAAGAGGTCACAAAGAGAACCACCAATGATTGTGGATATAGGTCATCATCACACAGTCTGTGTGTTTCTGTATACTGATGCTTTGCCTTTTCTACTGGACCACTCTCACTTTACTGAGTGTGTGTGTGTGAAGTGTGTTCTCTGAGATTACATCTGGACTCAGAACTCTGGTGGTGATGTCACCTCCGACTTAACCACATTCCATTTGAGAAGTCGGAAAAAAACCATGGACGCAGGCGAGCCATCGTCAGCAACAGCAGTTGATTACAACGCTCGTCGTGTGGCAACATGTCTACAGTTAAATATTAACAGTATATATGTGTACCACTCATTTACTGTCAAAAGTGCTATTAATGGTAAACATGCAATAATAGTTTGACTCATAATAACATTGTCCACACACAATCAAGTCCTGACACAGACCTTCATCCTAACCACATGAACAAAGAGGCTGCTGCTCAGCAAGACACTGGAATGAAAAAGTGTGTGTGTGTGTGTGTGTGTGTGTGTGTGTGTTCCGGGATTATTCATGTTGTGGGGACTTGTTGTTGATGACATGTTGTGTGGTTAGGATGAGGTTAAGCTTGGAGTTAGCCCATAACAGTAATAGTTATGGTTAAGGTTAGAGGAAATCTCCAGGAAATGAATGTAAGACAGTGTGATGTCCTTTGACGTCATGGTAACCGTGTGTGTGTGTGTGTGTTCTTGTATTTGTCACTGACACTGACCTTGTCAGGACCAGCAGTCATAATGAGGCCAGAACTGGTTAAATGTAGTGCTTACATTTGAATTGTGGTTAGGTCAGGTTTTCACTGGTTATAGTTAAGGTTAAGTATAAGACTTTGATCCTGCTGTGCTAATGAACTGAAACAGTGCAGAGTCCTAAGATGAATAGCTGTGCAAATGTGTGTGTGTGTGTGTGTGTGTGTGGAGGCACCAGCGTCTCCATCAGTGTCTGGCTGATTGATTGGGTCGTCAACCAAGATAAAAGATTCCGTCCCCACAGCATGGTCGTGCAACACCCCAAGGAGAGAGAGAGAGAGACAGAGAGAGAGACAGAGAGAGAGAGACAGAGACAGAGAGACAGACAGAGAGAGAGAGAGGCACATGCTAACACACACACACACTTGGATACCTGAAGTGAATACAGATGTGTCGGCTGCTGTCTTGGTTGTGATTAAACTCTTGTGAAACCTTGATGCTGTGAACATGCATGTAAGGCTGCAACTCTTATTTATTTCCAATGATGTCTAATCTGCCAATTATTTTCTCATAATTATTGGTTTCATCCATAAAATGTCAGATAATGGTAAAAAGTGTTAATTGATGATGATGATGATGATGTCATTGAATTAATGCTTGTCCACAAACCAAACATTTGTTTTTTGGGGGGTTTATGTCCTTGAGGAGAAAATTAAATATGTAAATATATACACTGAATATTTTGTCAAATTTTGGACAACATACTAAACTATGACATTTTGGTCAAATTTTTATGTTTGACAAAATTTGACAAAAATGTCATAGTTGTGTATGTTGGGAGATCGTAGGGAGGGGCTTGTGAGTCTCTCTGTATTGAATTGTTATTCTTCCACCCAAAAGTTTGGCGCATAACTCCTCCCACAGTTTTGAGAAATCCCCCACACATCCTATATCAGAATGTGCAGTTTGATGGGAATGGCGTGCTATTACTTTTCTAAGCATTTCCAGCAACCATGGCGACAAAACTTGCAAAAAACTGTGAATAATTTCCACATACACATGAATGGGAAACAGCCCAGTTTGGGAGCTTCACAGTCATACTTTCAAACTTTAAACGGATCACAAGACTCTTGCTAACTGACATTTTTGACACATATTAAGGTTTTTGAACAAGCACAGTTTAAGTTTTACACTTCTTTGGACGTTTTCAGATTTTATAATGCAGGTGTTAGAGAGTTTTAAAGGTTGATTCCACCAAAATACCACTTTGTCTAAATACTTCAAGTTTTAAAGGTTCAATCCCCGTTTTCAGATTTTATATTTATTTTTTAACCTTACCAGTTCATAATTTCATGTTATGGAGACTCACATCTTGTCCCCATAATGTGACCGTGTTAACAGATTTAGGTCCCCACAACATGAGTAATACCTGGAACACACACACACACACACTTCTGTGTTTGTCCTACAGGGGCTGCTGCTGCTGCTGCTGCTGCTGCTGCTGTTGCTGTTGCTGCTGCTGCTGCTGCTGCTGTTGCTGCTGCTGCTGGAGTTTCTCTCTTTGTTTCATCTCTGACTTTTCTCCTCATTCATTTTCAGGCAAGGCCACAGATTCTAGAGGCCACTTTACCATTCTGTTTATCTTCTACCTGTGTGTGTGTGTGTGTGTGTGTGTGTGTGTGTGTGTGAGAGAGAGACAGAGAGAGTTTAGACTGCCTTGCTTGTAGGACCTGCAGACTCAACCAGACCTGGACCCTACACCACCTCCACCCTTTATTGATTTGAACTCTTCTCTCAATATACAGCATATATCTGTGGGTTTTTTTTAAAAAGAAGAAAATAATGACACGTGGTATAACAACAGGTAAAAAAACAAGGACTGCACACACATGGTCCCATTATCTTGTGTTGTATTTTTAAAGGGTCTCTATCTGATAAGAAGTACTGTGTGTTAAATGAGGCATTTCTTTCTTGATGTCTTTGTTTTGATGTTTTTAGTTTTACTTTGGTTGAAAAGTTTGAAGAAAGAAGAAGTATTCAGTCTTATGTTTCATCTATCGATAAAAATAAGGAATTCTGCTTTTTGTGTTTGAATCCCAGCTTCTCCCTCCAGCTGAACACTTGTGTCTCTCTGTTTTTGTTTATTCAGCCTCTTCTTTCCCTCTCATCGTGATCAGTCTCATGAGAAACACAGCAGCAGCAGCAGCAGCAGCAGCATCTTTGTTTTTGTCTCTGCAGCTGAGCTGGCGGTCCGATCATTACCTCGCTGATTCCTCGTGTCGTGGCGACGAACTCTCACCCTCTGTGCTTCATCAATGTCACTCAGTGAGACGGAGAACAAGTACATATTCAATTACCAGCAGGGTTTGTTGGCATTCGGGGCATTAAAATGCAGATTACCCAATTAAGCCATAGGAGGGCACTGTTTGATCAAATTAAGAGCCACACAGATCTTTATGAAAGATTCTGCTTTTCAGAAATAATGGGGAGAAATTGCTCTTACAATCTGCTGTGCAAAGAATTCAGAATCAAATTGGTTTGATTTAAATCTTTTGTTCGCTTTATATCGTCCATTTAAGGACATATATTTAAATTTGCTTCAGCACATGTGGAACATAATAACAGTGTCTTTGGAGACAATGTTGTGACCCAGCTTAGGAAGAGTTCCTGTTCCAGGTCTGTCTATCTGTCTGTCTGTCTGTCTGTCTGTCTCTATCTATCTATCTATCTATCTATCTATCTATCTATCTATCCATCCATCCATCCATCCATCCATCCAGTGCCCGTGCAAAATGTATTTGTGTTTGTTTGTAGTAATTGTTGGTTTGGTGTGTTTGTGCTCATTGTTACGTTCTAGAGTGGCATGATGCTGTTCTGTCTGCCGCTTGTCGTCTGTAGCTGGTTGTGCTTTGCATGTGTGGGATTGTGAAATGTCCTTAGTGTAAATTTGGGGCCTTTATCGTTTACAGTAAATGTGGGACCTTGCAGTCGGATTTGTCGTTGTTTATTCAAAGTAGGCTGGGCTATTCCAAGTGTCAGTTTGTTGCACATCATGTTTTACATATTTGTTGAATAGCCACTGCATACCTGTGTTTGTTGGCGTGTTGTTGCAAAATCCGTGGACTCATTTTAACGCAAACACACCGCGTTCAGGGAATCTTTATTGTTGAAGTCAGACATAATAATCACCCACACAATCCACTCACTAAACTTTTTACCTTTTTAAATTGTTATCCTCTCAGGTAGCCCACAGTGCTGTGTGAGTGAGAGGGGGAGGGGCTACAGTAGAGCGGTGACAGCAAATGTGTGCTTCTTTTACCGATCTATTTAACGATATCTTTTGCATTAGTTATCCAAACAACGTCAAACTGCACTTACTCGTGCACGTAGCAAGACACACAGACAGACAGACAGTTCCTGCAATTTATAGATCGATGAATGACGTTCAGTCAGAATTAGAATGGGGATCAAAAGAGATCCTCTCCTTCATCCAATCATGTTTTTTGCTCTCAATAGTTTTGGATAGATGCATAAAGCTTAAACAGAGAGGGCAGAAATCATAACTAGTGTCACATGGACCATTTACTTGACACTGTATTTGGATTTTCTTTTGTATTCATTCCTATATCAAATGTCTACTCAGATTTATTGAAGATATTGAAGATATTTATTGTCATATGTTCAGTTAAGACAGACTGTCAGTAAGAGTCAGAGGAAGTAGAGCGAGTTGTTTTTCTACTGCTTGATTCCTGGCTCTGACACATACTGTAGATGAGCTGTATGAACATGTGAGTGAATTGGTGTGAATGGGTGAATGGCAAAACTGTAGTGTACAACAGCTTTGAGTGGGCATCAAGACTAGAACAGCGCTATATAAATACAAACCATTTACTCTGCACAGGCCAGTGATCTCACCTACATGCAGCACCTTTGGGAGAGACTGGGTCATTGGTTTTATCAGCAGCAGCAGCAGCAGCAGCAGCAGCAGTGTCAGTGCTGGACCTGAGTCATGCTGCTGTACATCTGAGAACATCATGTCACAATCCCATTAAACAGTGGCTCACAGGTGTGAGCACAGCTGCAGTCAGGTGTGAATATATTTGTTATGAAACACTTTGTGGGCGCTGAACAAATTCAAATTGTATCGGTTATTTAACTTCATCTATTTAAAAATGCTGCTCACATAACAACCTGTGGGTTTAATATTTGAATCTATTGTCATGACAACAGTACCTTTTCACTTTATTGCATTTGTTTCCTTGTACATGTGAGCGTGCAAAGCTTTTACATTGTGATTTAAAACGAATCACCTGGTCAAAGGTGAGGGTTCATTATAGTTTTTCTTCAAGCGTGTTCTGATTTTATCATCATCATTATACACCTGTTTAATGATCATATTTATTTGAGGTGTGGTTGTTTGAGAAGCAGCCGCAACACAGACGATTGCTGTCACTGAACATATGGTTGCTACCATACAAACACTGCCACTGCCACCTTGAGTAGCGGTTCATCTTTGGTTCACAGTAAATCAGTCGTACACATAGTACCGTTTCATTGTTTACCGTTGACATGTTGCTATCCTGTTTGTGTGTGCAAAATACCATGTAGAGTGTTGGCATTGACTGGAATTGCTAATAATGACTAGCCCACATTTCTGACTTCTCAACCTAAACACGCTGAATTCGGGGATGATGTCATTCCCAGTTCTGACTCCCAAGTTTTGATTTAAATGGCACGCAGCACAAAGTCCACTGAGATCATCTGACATTTGACATGTCTTGATCCACCATAAGGTCAAATATGTTATTTTGTGATTATTTTGGTGAGTAAAATCCTTTATTTGGACCAAATGAAGCAGCAGTAGATTGTTTTACTCAGTCCATTTCCATGCACAGTCAAGTGGAGCTACAACCGTATAGGACTACTGTCCAGTTGAACAAATATACACACACTAGTAGATAATTATTGAAACTGAAGGAATTATTATGATACAATTGTTTCTGTCCTCCTCCTCTCCTCTGTCCCCCATTTTTCCTTTCACCCCAACTGGTCGAGGCAGATGCTGCACATCTTTGAGTCTGGTTCTGTCAGAGATGTCCTCTTCTGTCCTGAGTTTGTTCTCTCCACTGATGCCTAGTGTTTGCTCATTGTGTGAATTGTTGTTATCATTTCTACCGACGCATCATCTGGGCATCAAAAACCAGACCTGGTTTTCTCTTCAGCAAATGAGCTGTGAGATCTCTGTGCTGCCCCATCTTCACCACAAGTCAGTCAGTCATCATCTACCGCTTTATCCTCAACCAGAGGGTCGGGTTGCCAATCTCAGCTACATCGGGTGATAGGCGGGGTACACCCTGGACAGTTCGCCAGTCCATCGCAGGGCCACACACAGATAGAGACAAACAACCATTCACTCTCACACTCACTCCTATGGTCAATTTAGAGTGTCCAATTTACCTATCCCCACATTGCATGTTTTTGGACTGTGGGAGGAAGCCGGAGAACCCGGAGAGAACCCACGCACACACGGGGAGAACATGCAAACTCCATGCAGAAAGGCCCTTGCTCCAACCAGGGCTCAAACCAGGGTCTTCTCGCTGCAAGGCGAGAGTGCTAACCACTAGACCACCGTGTGGCCCTCACCACAAGTCAATGAACAAAAATCACTTGTGATTTGTTTGAATGATGTTTGGTGTTAACAGCGTCACTGTTTTTTTTGCAGTATGGTTGAATACTGACACATACAGTAGTCAGTGGTGAGTGCACTGTGTGTGTGTGTGTGTGTGTGTGTGTGTGTTTGAGACACCAACCCTCACTGTCAATCAAAACATGGCTGCCAGAGGGGACGGAAGCTAAAACTGATGCCACTCGACAGAAGTCTTCCCTAAATCCTACACCTTCTGTGTGACAGTGAGGCGACGATGAAAAAGGGTAGAGAAAGATATTTTTAAACTGGAAGGTTGTGGGTTTGATTCCCAGGTCTGCTAGTCTACATGCTAATTTGTCCTTGGGCAAGATGGCTGTGCACTGTGCATTGAGGAAGAGGTCGAAGTTATGGAAGTTATGGAAGATGTTTCCACCAGAAAAACAAAAAGAAAGGTAAAACATACCCTATCGATCTAAATCTAGCTTATCTCTATCTAAGTTTTTGAGATAAAAAAGAGGTAGAGATACTTTTTTTTCATGTCTATGACTTTATATCACATAATTTCGACTTTTTTATCTAAAAATCTTGACTTTTTTTAATCTCATAATTGTGACTTTTTAATCTCATATTGTGAGTTTTTAATCTCATAATTATGACTTTTTTATCTCATAATTGTGACTTTTTATCTCATAATTATGACTTTTTTAACTCATAATTGTGATTTTTTATCACATAAATTCTACTTTTTTATCTCATAATTATGACTTTTTATCTCATAATTTTGACTTTTTTAACTCATAATTATGACTTTTTATCACATAAGTTCTACTTTTTTTATCTCATAATTTCAACTTACTTTGAGGATATTTTTATTATCTTTATTATAAGTGTTACCTCTTTCATACTATGTGAATGGACAGGTTTGACAAAGTATGTAAGATCACTGTTTACTGATAGTCAATGTTGTTTTATTGAACAGGTAAAACAATAGATGATACAATACATGACCTATGCCATGTGCAAAACCTCATTCATGTCTCTTGGAACTTTTAAAACAACACTAACCCTTGGAGCAGAATGTACCTGGGCAGAAACATTTTACACCACTCAGTCCTTGCTGTGAGGAAGGTCTCGCCTGGCAGGCTCATTTTTCACATTTCACAGGTACTTACTTGAAAGCCTCTCTGTGCTCGTGCCTGTGGAGCACGAATACACCGAAGGTTTGCACACACAGAAATGTTTCCATAGCTAGGTCACATCCAGCAGAGCAGGTCAAGGATGCACTGGAGCAGGACTTATTTAGAGGTAGTTCTGAATTTTTTAAGTGTGGTTGTGTGAGGTAGAGACACAAGGTCAGCACTGAGTGCACAGTGCTGTGACTAACTCCCCTTAAGCCCTTTTTTCAGATGGCGCTGTAATGCTTTGTAAACCTTTGAAAACTATTAATCTCATTTGGGATTTTGGAAAGGGTGTAATCACTTTCACATCCAAGAGGCGTGACCAACGGACGAAGATAAAAATGCCTTTGTACGCAACCTTCAACCAATCAGACCAATGATCTTCGGAATCGATCGACAGAAACAAACTTGCTTGTTGAGAGATGCTATCTAGTAATGTACTTTGGGCTTGGGGGGGGGGGGGCTCCATGGAGCAAGTCACTTGGAAACAGTGGCCACCATGTTGGATAGACATCAATACTCTTCATCATGTTATATCCACCTTCAACGCACCAGCGGAAACAAGACCATTGTGCTTAGCACAATAATACCTGACTATCTGTCGATATTTCAAACAAGCACACTTAACATTGTTGAATAGTTGGTATGCTGCACAGTGCAGGCCAGAGTGATGCTGTGTATGAAGGCCGTGGTATTAAATAATGAAGCTTACTTTTTTATATCTCAGCTCTGTTTTCAGTGGAGAGTTTCAGAGAAGTGAAAATCCAAGGACGGCGTATCTCACATCGCAGACTGGCTGACCACAGAGCAAACAAACATTGGTGAACTCACAGATGGAGTTCAGCCCATCAACACTGCAGTCTCCATAGCTGCGCACCAAGGAGAACAACACCCACACACACACACACACACACAGTTAATCTGTAGATTGAGGGCATGTGGAGGAGGCTGAATACCTGCAGTGCAAGTGTGGAGGCAGCAAGATTGAGGTCGTGCTCATCAATACTTGTATGTGTGTGTGTGTGTGTGTGAGAGAGACAATCTTTTGTCCTCTGAGTGGAGTTTACATAATTTAATTTCTCAACATAAACCAGAGCGGTACGTGAAGTAACCCTAACATTCCCTACTGTCTAAAACTTAGCTCTGATATCAATACCAGTGTTGTTTTTTGCAGCCATTCTAGATTTAGTCTTAGTTTTAGTCTTTTGGACTAAAATGCTTATTAGTTTTAATCATTTCCAGTGGCGATTATGGTCTGGAAATTCTGGTGGGGCCATGCAGCAAAGTCTTATAATGCAGTCCAGAAATACCACATATTACTCTCATACCCTCACAACAACAAAAACACACTTTGACACACAGTTGCAGCTGAATAATGGCATCACACAAACAATCTGATGACATATATTATCATAGCACCACCAAATGGCAGTGTTCAAAATCTCACAATATCAAATCCTCAAGATCGAAACAACAACAACGTGACAACAATAACAACAATGCACGACTCATGGCATGAATGGCGCACACCCCGTATGCAAAGCCACCACACACACACACACACACACACACGTATCGCCAGTTACGCATTACAGAAATTCCACTATAATTCAAACAATATGTAAACTACATTATAGACTACAAGTTAGAATAAAAATAAATAAGACTGACCGCTCACTTCTTGAAGAGGAATGACGCTCTTGGACGAAAGTGGTTTACCCCGCCTGGACCTCGCCACTTCCCGGGGCCATGGACATATACCCACTGTGGCTTCTCCCGCCCGCCGGCTGCCCCCCTCACCGGGGTTGTTGATGGACCTGGGGGATGGGGTCCTTCTGTCCCTGGCTGGACTGTCGACTGCAGCGGTCTGTCCTCAGTCCGCCCCAACTGCGTTTCGTCACCAGGGCGGGGAGTGGCCCACGTAAATCGGGCGCCAGGGGATGGCGGCGATGTCGCAACCCACCTAACCCGTCTTGAAGCGCGGACCAAGGAATTACACGTAGAATAAGCAGAAATGTCTGACAGACCACACACTAACATTGACGTCCATTTTCATCTCGTCAACGAAAACTCACACACATCTCGTGGTGTTTTCATGTTCATCTTGTCACCGTCTCATTATCGTCATGAAAAAAAGGAGCGCCAACTAAATGATTTCGTCACTGATCAGCACTGCTTTCGATAAACACTCAGCAACCGCAGAAGTGAATATCTATGCTCACAAGTGCGTTGGACATCAGTGTAATGTAAATAACTGCTGTGTTAACGTTGCTGTGCAGATGAGCTCTGAGTCCATGATCTAGTCTGAGTCCCTGATCTAGTCTGAGTCCATGATCTAGTCTGAGTCCATGATCTAGTCTGAGTCCATGATCTAGTCTGAGTCCCTGATCTAGTCTGAGTCCATGATACAGTCTGAGTCCATGATCTAGTCTCAGACCATGATCTAGTCTGAGTCCCTGATCTAATCTGAGTCCATGATCTAGTCTGAGTCCATGATCTAGTCTGAGTCCCTGATCTAGTCTGAGTCCATGATCTAGTCTGAGTCCATGATCTAGTCTGAGTCCATGATCTAGTCTAGTCTGAGTCCCTGATCTAGTCTGAGTCCATGATCTAGTCTGAGTCCATGATCTAGTCTGAGTCCCTGATCTAATCTGAGTCCATGATCTAGTCTGAGTCCCTGATCTAGTCTGAATCCATGATACAGTCTGAGTCCATGATCTAGTCTGAGACCATGATCTAGTCTGAGTCCCTGATCTAGTCTGAGTCCATGATCTAGTCTGAGTCCATGATCTAGTCTGAGTCCATGATCTAGTCTGAGTCCATGATTTAAAAGTGTTGCTTGTGTTTGTTCCCGTCGCTCGGTCTTCTTCTGCTCACTGTGAGCATGTTTCATAACAGTGTTTCTCTGTGTGGCGACACGAGGGTTATTACTATTAAATACTATTATTACTCCAAATACCGACAACGCCACCTTGGGTTATGGCCCAAGGACCAGTAGTAAAGGTCAACTAGTACCTTCAGACAAAAAGACACTCAGGTTTGTTTACTCAGGGAGGGAATGAGACGGAGTTCAATGATCATGTCTAACAATTTATTATTAAAACAATCATGAGGTTAACACTGTAACACAAAAAAAGGAAAGAGCCCAACTAAAAGGGGGATGTAGTCTGAGGCTTACCGGCTGGAGGAGGGGTTTGGTAGGGGAAGTGACATCCAAAAGGAAAAGGAGGACACCCCACACACACACAGCAAAAGGTGACGTGTAAACAAAGAAAATCTTAAAAAGGGATCACACAGCACACAGGACCACCACCACCCAGGAGAACCACCACCACCACCGTCGGCCTTCAGCACTAAGGGGAGAGGAAAACACAATTAAACGGGCTCAAATTTAAGGAACCAAATATAAATGATCAATGGATAAACTGAGAAATGTTAAATTATATTAATAAATCAACCAAACACAAGAAACAAAAGAGTCTCTGGCCAGAGATATCAACTCAACAATTAACCAGTTTAACAGTTTGAAATCAGATTGATCATATTAACAACATAAATTCAACCATTAAACAAAGAGTAAATCAGTAAACAATTAAACCAAACCTTGCCAGATTGTACTTAAAACACTCTCTCTCACACACACACACACACACACACACACACACACCACAATCTTAGCGAGTGGCTGAGAGTTCGGGCAGACTCGTCGCATCCAGTACGAGTTACAGCCACACACACACACACTGCAATCACACGTAGCAGCGGTAAACAGGCTGACCACAGGCGGCCGACCGGATCGGAACCAGGCCGTCGGAGCAACAGTCACCAAGCAACAGGACAGTGGCAGAACAGCGGCGAAGCAGCGGCGAAACAGCGGCGAAACAGCGGCGAAGCAGCGGCCAAATAGCCGTGGTTAATCAGCTGTATGTACACTTGGCGTTGACGTTAGCCTTAGCGTTAGCTTTAGCGCTAGCGTTAGCTTTAAAGTTCCAGTTATAAGTCCGGGTGCATTGGCATCCCGTCCAAAGAGCGAGAGGGGTGAAGAAATCAGGCGTGGCAGGGAAGACAGCCACCATGCAGCACAACCAGCAGACAATGCTCTGGTTGCAGCACTAAACAGCGGTGAAGACGCCGGATCTGTGCTCGGATGCTAGCGGCACATACAACGACCCGGAAGCGAGAGATCAGGAGGAGGGACACAGCCTACTTTTCTCCTCTCGGAAAGCGCAGTGATTGGCTAATAAGTAAGAGGGCCGGGGTGCAGTCAAACTAAATCAGTGGTGCCTCATACCACTACAATCCACCCTCCCCATTTTCATCGTCGACCCGACGATGCACAAGATCTCAACTCTAAGACCATGGTCTAAAGAAAGCAGACACAGCACTTGACTGGACGACTGAAGGCCCCGCCTGAGCAACCTCATTGGCAGGCCTGGGTAAGTGATGAAGGTTTGAGTGGTGTCCAGCGGTAGGTCGGGTGGTCCGTCGCCGGACAACTTCATCATTCCCTGAATGAGGGACAGCCAAGGGAGCTACTGAAGAAGTCAAAAGAACGGGGTGCAATGGGACTATCGAAGCTACGAGTGTCGCTGGTGCAGGAGCCGGTTGGGCTCCTCCAGCAGAGTGTTCAGCTGGTGGAAGAAGGGGATTCCTTACCACAGCCATCAAGTCCTCATCGTCAGATGAGCTCTCAGACACTGCCGGACAGCCAAGTGGGATAGGAAGAGGAGCGGGGTTGTCGCCTAAAGCAGCCCTCCCAACTATGGCTTTAAGCAGTGTTGATTTTGGCAGGGTCGTCCTCTGGTGCAACTGTATACACCGCACCATTGCCGGGGGGAGCTCTAATCACTCGATGCACCACCGGATTCCACCTGTCCTGGATCTTATGACGACCCTTCCAACCAAACTCCTTTAGAATCACTGACTGGCCCACCACCAGTGGTTCTGACCGGACAGATTGGTCATGATTTTCCTTCCGCCGCTGGGCGGCCTCCCTCAGCCGATCTCGGACGCCATCAAAAGCAACATGTAACCGGGTCTGATGCTCTCGGACCCAGTCATTCACCGTCCCATCAACAGGATCCTGCACTCTTCCCAGCAAGAAGTCAACAGGGAGCCTTGCCTCACGACCAAACATGAGGAAAAACGGAGATTCCCCAGTAGATTGATGCGGTGTGGTGTTATAGGCGTACAGTATCTGAGGTAGACAGGAGTGCCAGTCACGCTTTCTAGAGGGGGGCAAAGTACGCAGCAAGTCATGAAGAGTGCGATTAAAACGCTCACACTGACCGTTACCTGCCGGATGGTACGGTGTGGTGCGAGATTTTTCGATGTTGTAAAGACCGCACAGCTGTCGAATGAGTGCGCTTTCGAAATTGCGACCCTGATCGGAATGAATGCGTGCTGGAACACCAAACTTCGAAAACCACTCCGTGACGAGAACTTGTGCCACAGTAGAGGCACGCTGGTCACGAGTGGGAATGGCAAGTGTATATTTGCTGAAAACATCGGTCAGCACAAGGACGTTCTCCAGCCCGTTATGGGTTGGTTCAAGCATGGTGAAATCCATTGCCAGGATTTCATTAGGCTCTGAAGCAAGCAGATGTCCCATGAAGCTACGAACAGGTGGCCCAGAGTCTTTAGCCACTTGACACCGCTCGCAGGTTTGACACCAGCGCTTCACATCAGAAGACATCCCCGGCCAATAGCACCGCTGCCGGAGCAATTCCAAAGTCCTGCCCACCCCCTGGTGTCCGTGATTTTGGTGGACCTCCGTGAGGACTTTGTCCCTCAGAGCAGCTGGCAAAAGCACCTGGAGAACCAGTTCTCCCCCGTCAGAGCGAGAGACTTGCCGGTACACCACTCCGGCCCGTACAACCAATCGCTCCCACTGCTTAAGAAGCACCAAAGCTGGTGGAGATAACTGCTTCCGATCGCCATAATTCGGGTATCGTTTCTGCCGCCAAAACACAAGAACTTCCTGGGTCACCGGATCAGCTTGTTGGAGTTCTCCAATGTCTGCAGGCAGATGCTGAGGCAAAGCCTGAACAGCAGCCTGACAGGCTGTAGGCCCACTGGCCTGGAGAACCTGTTGCAAGGGCTGAGGAAGTGATGTGCCGGAGACAAGGATCTCAAGGTCCGTGGTTCTGGGAGGATGCAAGCGAGACAGAGCATCTGCATTTGTGTTACTCTTGCCAGAACGGTAACGGATCTCGAAGTTAAATGACGCGAGTTGGGCTGCCCAACGCTGCTCCAGGGCTCCAAGCTTCGCTGATTTAAGATGGCTAAGCGGGTTATTGTCTGTAAAAACAAGACATTTGTGGCCAAGCAAGTATTCACGAAATTTATCAGTCATAGCCCATTTTAATGCCAGAAACTCCAGCTTCATGGAGCTATAATTGACAGGATTGCGTTCAGTCGGCCTTAAGCTACGACTGGCAAAGGCTATGGGCCGCACTTTTCCTTCTCGCTCTTGGGAGAGCACTGCACCCAGGCCCCCATGGCTTGCGTCGACCTCCAAGATAAAAGGAAGGGAGAAGTCAGCGTATGCCAGCACAGGTGCGGTTGTGAGCTTAGATTTTAGGGCCTCAAAACTCCGCTGATGTTCTCCTGTCCATTTTTCCACAACTGGTTCAGAACGTCTGGACTTGGACCCCACAAGTTCAGCTACAAGGCGATGGAGAGGGGCAGCCAACTTGGCAAAGCCTTCTACAAAGCGACGATAGTAGCTTGCGAACCCGAGAAAGGACCGCAGCGCCAAGATGGTGGTGGGAGGCTGCCAGTTTGCTACCACCTCAAGCTTGCTCGGGTCGGTGGAAACACCTTCGGCTGAGATAATGTGGCCCAAGTAACGCACCTCCTGTTGGAAAAAGGAGCACTTTGACAACTTGGCCTTCAGGCCCTCGTGTTGTAAGCGCTGCAGTACCACTTCCAGTCTCTCAAGATGTTGTTGAAAGGAGGATGAGAAAACAACAATGTCATCCAGGTACAAAAGCAGCGACTGACATTGCTGATCTCCAAAAACACGCTGCATAAGTCGCTGGAAAGTGCTGGGCGCATTACACAACCCGAAGGGCATGCGATTCCATTCAAAGAGTCCGAAAGGAGTGCAAAACGCTGTCTTTGATCGGTCAGCCTCTGCCACCGGGACCTGATTGTAGCCACTGGCTAAATCCAGAGTGGAAAACCATTGGGCTCCTGTGAGTGCATCCAACGACTCCTCGATCCGAGGAAGAGGAAATGCATCTTTTCGGGTCCGGTGGTTAAGCTGCCGATAGTCTACGCACAAGCGCAGACTACCATCCTTCTTTTTAACCAACACGATTGGTGAAGCAAACGGACTACAACTTTCCCTGATAACTTGCGCACCAAGCAACTGATTAATGTGCTCCTTGACCACTTCGTATTCTGATGGCGGAATACGTCGATAGCGTTGACGGATGGGAGTGTCGTCAAGAAGCGGGATTTCATGTGCTATCAGGTTGGTGCACCCCAGGTCGCCATCGTGAGTGGAAAAGACAGAAGCATATTTCCAAAGAAGATGTCTGGCTTCCTTCTGTTCTTCAGCTGACAAAGCAGATAGATCAACCACATCTATTTGGTCTTGCGGTGTAGAAACCACAGATTGAGATGCAACGGTGGCCAGATAAGATGGAACCTCCTTAATACCAGAAGGTAAGCTCACCACACAAACTTCACGCAATGCACCGACCTCTGTACGAGGGTAAAGCAGCACATCACATGTTCCCACATTCACAACAGGTATATACACAGTACCTCCCTCAACTCGAACCAGTGCTGGAGATGCAAGCAGTCCAGCGGGGAGACCCCGATCTGAGGGCTCAAAGAGCACAGTTGTCCCAGAATGCTGTGCAGAACAGGTGGCTGGAACGAGCTGCATGGTGCCACCAAAGATACGGAAAGCTTTCTTGCCTCGCAGCTTAACCTTGCCAATAGCTTCAAAAGAAGAAGTCAGAGAGGCTTGATGGCATCTCTGCAATGCCTGCACCACTGACTTTGGTGCTTCAGTGACAGTGGCTAGCTTAAACAGGGCAGAGCCATGTTGCCCAAACAAGGTGCTGTAGCACCTTCGTAAAACGTTCATCCCCAAGACACCCGGGGCAGGAAGAGATGCATCAGCTGGAGGGTCCTTGACCACCAATAACCCGCACCCTGGCAAAATCCTACCACAGAGCTCGACTTCGAGTTCCAAGTAACCGAGGTATGGGATGGGCAATCCATTGGCGGCTTGAAGCTGAAGCCAATGGCAAGATTTAAGTTTCTCTTGGTCCCAAGTTTCAAAGTGTTGCCGGAAAAAGCTTTCTCTGACCGTGGACACCATGGACCCAGTGTCCACTAAACAAGGAACTGTTACTCCCCCCATAACCACATCCAGGTGTGGACAAGTGCTGATTAGCTTAGCTTCTCTCCGATCCCCCCACAAGACAGGTGAGCCAGTGGCAACTCCCCTCGAACTTTGACTCCGCAGTTCGACGGGCGCTAGTTTCCCGAATGCTGAGCTGGATCCCGCCGAGAGCCTGGTCGGCTGAAAGCAGACACTGAAGGTTGAGGAGGGACACGCTCTCCCCTGCACTCCCTGGCAAAATGGCCAGGCCGTTGACATCGCCGGCAGATGACCGGATCACGATAAGAATAGTCACGCTGCTGACTGATCTGCAGCTGAGCAAGAGTTTCTGTAAGATGTTTAAGCTGTTCCTGTTGGAGCTTCAACATTTGTTTCACCTCCTGCAGCTCTGAAGCCTGGGGTGAACTAGCCACTAAAGGAGAGGTCTGTACACCACACTGAAAGCCCATCAACAAAGGAACTGAGTGACTCCGGCCGCGCACACCCCCTGGCACTCCCTCTCGCTCCCACCTAATTGCCTCTGCCCTAGCATCCAGCAGAGAGACAGTAGGCTGCCGGCGTACTAATTGTTTTAATTCTCGACGAAGGGAACCATCAATGACGTTTTCGATAAACTGATCGCGCAGCAGAACATCTGCATTTAACATCTCGCTTGGAGCACTTTGCTTCACCACAGACATCAAACTCATTAACGCGAGGGAGAACTCTTGCAGAGTCTCCCCATCTTGTTGTCGCCTCGAGAAAAACGCCTCCTGTAAGGCAACGTACGAATCCGTACAACCATACAGCTCTCGCAATACTACTGGCTGGGTCACTTCTATCAGCAGTCGAGCGATATTTTATTTCTTCACGCGCCTCTCCCTCTAAATGGTCAAAAAGAAAGAACGCCTGCTCAAGTGTGGACAGGTGGCGAGCCCTCATACAAGCCTGAGCTTCCTCAATCCACTCATCTAGCCCTATACCTGATCTACCCCTAAACGCTGGGCACTTTCTATCTCTGGGTACAAGGACCAGTCGCTCGGTTACAGGAGCGGTGGACGTGGACGATCTGAGGAGAGGTTCAGCAGGAATTGCAGGTGCAGCACTAGGACCAGGCACGGGAGCAGCCTGCTCCTGCTGCAATCTGTCATTCTCTGCCCTCAACTGTGCCACCAAATCCCTCAACTCTTGTAGCTCTCCTTCCATTTTGACACAGTTACAGCTAAACTGGACGCTAGAGCCACAACTTCAAAGAGAAAAAACGATAGGCTCACCGCTGGTTCGTCAAGCTGCCATTCATACACACACGGCAATCTGAAAATCAATAGGCAAAAAACAAAAAAACATGGAACACACGTCTCTACCTCCACTGAGTGTATCCTGCCGGCGACGCCAGGTTTGTGGCGACACGAGGGTTATTACTATTAAATACTATTATTACTCCAAATACCGACAACGCCACCTTGGGTTATGGCCCAAGGACCAGTAGTAAAGGTCAACTAGTACCTTCAGACAAAAAGACACTCAGGTTCGTTTACTCAGGGAGGGAATGAGACGGAGTTCAATGATCATGTCTAACAATTTATTATTAAAACAATCATGAGGTTAACACTGTAACACAAAAAAAGGAAAGAGCCCAACTAAAAGGGGGATGTAGTCTGAGGCTTACCGGCTGGAGGAGGGGTTTGGTAGGGGAAGTGACATCCAAAAGGAAAAGGAGGACACCCCACACACACACAGCAAAAGGTGACGTGTAAACAAAGAAAATCTTAAAAAGGGATCACACAGCACACAGGACCACCACCACCCAGGAGAACCACCACCACCACCGTCGGCCTTCAGCACTAAGGGGAGAGGAAAACACAATTAAACGGGCTCAAATTTAAGGAACCAAATATAAATGACCAATGGATAAACTGAGAAATGTTAAATTATATTAATAAATCAACCAAACACAAGAAACAAAAGAGTCTCTGGCCAGAGATATCAACTCAACAATTAACCAGTTTAACAGTTTGAAATCAGATTGATCATATTAACAACATAAATTCAACCATTAAACAAAGAGTAAATCAGTAAACAATTAAACCAAACCTTGCCAGATTGTACTTTTTTTTTTTTTTTTTTAACCTGTCCTGTCCAGTACCCAGGACATGTAATATGATTGACTGCATGCCTTTTGGTGTCGGACAGATTTGATATGTGCAGGACGAGTCTGGGATACTCGGAACTGCAGTATTTTTTATTTATTCGTTTAAGGATTATGTGTTGCGGGCAGCCGGACCGGACAGGGGGACAGGGGGACAGGGAGTGGACTGACAAGGGGATGGGGAGTGAGCGGGGAGGAGGAAGGGAGGGGGAGGGGGAGTGAGAGAGAGAGAGAGAGAGCGAGCGAGAGAGAGAGGGAGAAAAAAGAAGAGAGAGAGAGATCGAGAGGGAGAGAGAGTGAGAGAGAGCAAGGTGGACAACAGTATAATACGTGGGTTAGTACCATTAAATTGAAATTATATAAAGTATACAGAACATACCTGATAAGACAGAACCTAGACAGCTTAAGGGTGACATTAGTGTGTTAGTAACAGGTTAATAACATTAAACAGTTGAAATTATTTAGTGTATACAGAACATACTTTCAGATACAGTTTATATAGTAATTGTTAACGACCACATCAAGAGAGTATGTCCGGGCTTACAACAGTTATATCAGTTAAATTTAATTTATCTTAGCGTGTTAGTGTGTGTGTGCGTGTGTGTGTGTGATCGTGCATATCAGTGTATATGTGCAGGGGTTGTCATTAGGTGTGATTGGAATCTGGGTGGGGGACTGTGCCAATGTCCGGCCCGTCCCCAGCGACGGGCCGAAAATCATCCAGGCGCCTAAGGCGCCCAGTAGCCGTACAGGGCAGGAGAGGCCCACAGCCACCACCCCCAGGATAGCAACGCATCCATCCCGCAGGGGGCCAGTCGGAGGAATGCGGGGGGAAAGCCCCCCCACCCAAGGTCGACCCGAGGGGGCCGACGGCGACAAGACCACGGACAGAGGCCGAAACCACCCCACACCCAGGCAGGCCGCAGAGGCCCAGGGTCCCCGCACCCAGAGCCCGCCAGCGCCCAAGGGCAGGGCCAGCCCACCACCGGGGGGAGAAGCGCCCCCCCAGACCGCCCACCAGGGAGGCACGGCCAGATACCCACCACTGCCACCCCCACCGCCCCCCAGAAGCCGACTGCACGCCCCCCAGCCCAGGGAGGGACAGGCGGAGGCCCACGTAGGGCCACCAGCCAAGGGGGCCCCCAGAGACGGAAGAGAGGCAGACTCCCGAGCCGGTCCAGACCCCCCAGGTAGAGGCAGGGCCAGTGGTCCAAGGACCCGCCGTGCCCAACCCCGCGGTGCCCCGGAGAGGGGTCCCCCAACATCCAGGAGCATCTGCGCCCGCCGATGACCCCCGCCGGGTAGGCAGACTGCCGCCCACCACAGCACCTTCAGGGAGGTGCGTCATGATGAGCCACAACCATGCCTCCCGGACACCCCCCAGACCGAGCGCAGGGGATCCGATCCCCCACGTCCAGCGACGCCTCATGGCCACCACTGCTGCCCCCACCCAGACCGCCAGTCCCAACACGGCCAGGGGGTGAGCAGGAATCGAGCGCTCAGGAGTGCACCCACGACCACCCCCCCCCACCCCAGCCCACCGGTGAGTGATTTGGAGGTGTGTGCGTGTGTGTGGTGTGTGATACGATGTATGTTGGTATCTGGGGTGTAGTTAAAATGGTGGAGGGAAATGTGGCACGGGCGTCCCACTGTTGGCAGACAGTGGAGCCGTCGACGTGTCTCTCGCCCACCAGGCCCTAATGTCTAACATGCGATAAAATTAGGGGAAGAGTGGCAGATCATCGGGGGGAAGGAGAGCGGCCCCACCATGTGATGGTCCCACCCCCCGACCCCCCATCAGCTCAGCCACACCCCCCCCGGTGCCCTAGATGTGTGTGTTTAGATGTATCATCTGCGGTGGGGGGGGGCGTAGGGGGTGGGCAAGAGTGCCCCCCCAAGTAGGTTGCCAGCTTCCTGACTGGCAGGGCCATATGCCCCATTCCCACCCACCCCCGGCCAAGAAGGGAGCAACCCGTCCAGGCCAGGGACACGCCATGGCATCCCATGAGTGCCGCCGGGGCGGAGGACCAGATACCCCCACACCCGACCAGAAGGTAGGACCCCGGTGAGCACACCAGCCCCGACGAGGCAGGACCCACACCCAGGCCACCACGGCATTACTGACGGCAGCAATCCCCAGACCCCGGCCCCGCCCACAGCCCAGGATTGCCAGATTGTACTTAAAACACTCTCTCTCACACACACACACACACACACACACACACACCACAATCTTAGCGAGTGGCTGAGAGTTCGGGCAGACTCGTCGCATCCAGTACGAGTTACAGCCACACACACACACACTGCAATCACACGTAGCAGCGGTAAACAGGCTGACCACAGGCGGCCGACCGGATCGGAACCAGGCCGTCGGAGCAACAGTCACCAAGCAACAGGACAGTGGCAGAACAGCGGCGAAGCAGCGGCGAAACAGCGGCGAAACAGCGGCGAAGCAGCGGCCAAATAGCCGTGGTTAATCAGCTGTATGTACACTTGGCGTTGACGTTAGCCTTAGCGTTAGCGCTAGCGTTAGCTTTAGCGCTAGCGTTAGCTTTAAAGTTCCAGTTATAAGTCCGGGTGCATTGGCATCCCGTCCAAAGAGGGAGAGGGGTGAAGAAATCAGGCGTGGCAGGGAAGACAGCCACCATGCAGCACAACCAGCAGACAATGCTCTGGTTGCAGCACTAAACACCGCCCCCACTGATCGGCTCGACCGCGGTGAAGACGCCGGATCTGTGCTCGGATGCTAGCGGCACATACAACGACCCGGAAGCGAGAGATCAGGAGGAGGGACACAGCCTACTTTTCTCCTCTCGGTAAGCACAGTGATTGGCTAATAAGTAAGAGGGCTGGGGTGCAGTCAAACTAAATCAGTGGTGCCTCATACCACTACATCTGGATCTGTGAGGATTCAGTGAAACGTTCACCTGTAGCCTGCCTGTCTCTGACTCTTTTAGCATTCTGGTGCTCAGTAAATGGTCTATATTTATAAGGCACTTTTCTAGTCCACTCACAGCTGCTTTACACTACAGTTCCATCTCTGCCATTCGCACCTATGCACTCACACACTTTCATACAGCACATCTATGACCAGCACACTTCTATGACATATTACCTGATTAATGTGATGTGTAGTATACGTCTGTAGAGGTGAACAGTGTGACTTAGTTGTGTGAGCTCCTCAAGCTCTATATGGGAGGACTGTGCATGTCTCATGGCTGCTCTAATCTGACGGAATGGATGCCAAGACATGCTGCTCAGGCCCTGCGATGAACTGGACACCTGTCCAAGTTGTGACGTGGACAGGTCTTTGACTCTATGTCAGCTGGAACTGACTCCAGCTCCCACACGACCCTCATGTGGAGGATAACGCAGTAGAAATGAATGAGACATGCTGCTCACACATGTGGTGTGGTCTAGGAGACCTGGAGTTGACATCCTGAGGGATCAACTCAGATGTAGGCAGCACTTCTGCTCATAACTGACATTAAAATGTGTTTTTAAATCACATTAAAAAGTCTCCTGTGACCATTTATAATGAAGCCTCACTTCCCCCACACTGTGTGCAAGTACACACAACATCATTTCTGTTTGTGAGGAGGACGTTTTTTAATCAGTCTGACTGTTCTAATGTGTTAGTTTGATAAATGAGATGTTACATTAAAACATTTAAATGGCCCATCATCTCTTTGGGCTGATGCTTTTCAAGACTCAAGATTGGTGTGTGTGTGCAAACAGTACAGACCGGGGGGGGGGGGGGGGGGGGGCAGCAAGGCTATGGCGGCTACAGAGAGTTCAAGCTGTTCCTCAGTCTCGTTGTGCACTGGTGTGCCTTCTGGACCAGGCTGGAAGTGTTGCTGCTCCAGGTGAGGTCGTCCTTGAGATGCACGCCCAGGTACCTGAAGCTGGAGACCACTTCCACCGCTGCTCCTCCTGAAGTCCACGATCATCTCCGTTGTTTTTCATTTCAGTGAGTGAGGTTAGAGTTATATCGCTCATGATCAGAGAGTGACGCTCTAAACCAGCGATGTCCTGCTCCTTTCACTGCAGTACGTCCAAAGCAAAGCACGTGCTGTCACGGAGAATCAAAGTGAAGGCAGTTGCATGCTGAGAAACTTGGATTCAGCTAGTTCAGCAGGGTAATAGTATTTTCTCTTGTTTGAAAAACTTTTGGGACTTTAAGCCTTTTTTCACATCACATGTTGCAGATGAGGAGTTTGCAGAAAGAGACAAAGAACAAAGACGTGAGTCAAAAGCAGAGTCTGTGCACGATGGATAGGAATGTATGGAGCTGTGTATCGTAAGAGGGAAACCTGGAGGATGATTACAAGTGAAAAACTATGGAGAGAGAAAAAGAGACAGAGAGACCTGTTTCAGGAGAGACAAACAACCCACGAGATCTGCTGATCAAAGACCATCTTTCACGTTCTCTCTCTCTCTCCTGACATTGCTCACGATCTCTCAACTTCTCCTCACATCTTTTTGACAGTATTACCAAATTCCCATGTGCACCAGAAGCAAATCAATTATTCTGTATTATCTGATGATGGCAAGAATGAAGAAAACTGACATCCAAACACATTTCTGACATCCCAGAATATGCATCTTCGTGGCCATTAAAGTGCTGTATACCACTTGTGTATTTGGGTTATTTGTTCATCCAGGGGCAAATCTGAACAGTTTAGTGTAAACCTGTATTCAAATTATACATAAAAACTCAAAGCTGCTTTACACAGTTTTTGCCATTCATCCTTTCACACTCATTCATTCACACTTTCATGCAGCGCATGTGCACATCTTTGATAAACATTCACACGCTGAATACACAGCCATGGGAGCAACAAGGGGTTAAGTGTCTTGCTCAAAGACACATCAGCATGTAGACTAGCGGAGCCGGGGAATCAAACCCACAACCTTCCCATGTGACCAGCTACAATGAATAACATTAGCCAAACATATGCCATATGTTTGACTTTAATATGACATTATTATAATAAAGTCCACTTTACAACTGGGACAGACGTCCAGAGAGGAGCAACAGACAAGAACATGACGCGTTTTGTTTTGACAGCATTTACACAGTGAATGAAACGTGTTGAAATGATGCTAACAGTAGTGTGTGTGTGAATACTGTGAGACGACAAACCAGAGGGAGCGATCGTATTTTACGAGCATCAGTGAACACATCACAGCCCAGAATATTTCTAATACAAACACATCGATCCACCTTCCTCAGAGATCCGAGCTTTACTGTACATACAGTACAACAGACAACAACAGACACGACACTGACAGGAGCGTGGACCGATGCTCGTCACCCAGTGAATCTGATATGCATATAGATGGCAGTTTATTCTGCATTGTCATGTGAATAAAGTCACTATTCATCATGGAGGCTTCTCCTGAGAGCTGTGTCCTCCTTTAGATGAAGAGTGGTTTCATCACTAAAGAGCTTCACTCTGACAGCAAATCTCTACATGACACTAGGTGAATTATTCTCTTTACTGAAGCAAAGGCGGGCCTCTCACAGTGCAGTGACGTGGGCCGTCCCATTTCAGCTGGATTCATCGACTCCTTCGAATGTGGTCCATGTTCGACCATCAGCTAAAGGTACATCCAACGTATCCTTTGTGGCCGACTATATCTCACAACTCTTCATGCACCAGTGACACTGAGCTATCAGGTGGCTGGAATGAGCACTAAAAAAAACCCAAAAGAAGAAGAAGCGGCAAAGGCATCATCATCATCATCACCATCATCATCGTCATGGCTAAAGTTGGTTTCATGAATGACGACAACTTCCCTCCCAGTTTTGATTTTGTTCATCCCTGAGGACAAACCAGGGCCAAGTTCAGCAGTGGGTGGACAGGAGGAAGTGGAAGAGCAGCAACAGCAACAGTGACAGCACGGAGAGGAGTGAAGAGACAGGAGACAGGAGACAGGAGACAGGAGACAGGCAGGATGAACTGTTGGACCTCATCAGAGAGGCAGAGGAGAGCTCAGCTCTTCTTTCGATTGGAGAGATTTATAAATAAATAGACAGTCGCTGATATAATGAATGATTTTACTAGTTGAGTATTCTAAGTAAGTAAT